>NC_073693.1:29069495-29119133 GCF_029784155.1 Uranotaenia lowii
TGACAAAAATGACAAAAATGACAAAAATGACAAAAATGACAAAAATGACAAAAATGACAAAAATGACAAAAATGACAAAAATGACAAAAATGACAAAAATGACAAAAATGACAAAAATGACAAAAATGACAAAAATGACAAAAATGACAAAAATGACAAAAATGACAAAAATGACAAAAATGACAAAAATGACAAAAATGACAAAAATGACAAAAATGACAAAAATGACAAAAATGACAAAAATGACAAAAATGACAAAAATGACAAAAATGACAAAAATGACAAAAATGACAAAAATGACAAAAATGACAAAAATGACAAAAATGACAAAAATGACAAAAATGACAAAAATGACAAAAATGACAAAAATGACAAAAATGACAAAAATGACAAAAATGACAAAAATGACAAAAATGACAAAAATGACAAAAATGACAAAAATGACAAAAATGACAAAAATGACAAAAATGACAAAAATGACAAAAATGACAAAAATGACAAAAATGACAAAAATGACAAAAATGACAAAAATGACAAAAATGACAAAAATGACAAAAATGACAAAAATGACAAAAATGACAAAAATGACAAAAATGACAAAAATGACAAAAATGACAAAAATGACAAAAATGACAAAAATGACAAAAATGACAAAAATGACAAAAATGACAAAAATGACAAAAATGACAAAAATGACAAAAATGACAAAAATGACAAAAATGACAAAAATGACAAAAATGACAAAAATGACAAAAATGACAAAAATGACAAAAATGACAAAAATGACAAAAATGACAAAAATGACAAAAATGACAAAAATGACAAAAATGACAAAAATGACAAAAATGACAAAAATGACAAAAATGACAAAAATGACAAAAATGACAAAAATGACAAAATGACAAAAATGACAAAAATGACAAAAATGACAAAAATGACAAAAATGACAAAAATGACAAAAATGACAAAAATGACAAAAATGACAAAAATGACAAAAATGACAAAAATGACAAAAATGACAAAAATGACAAAAATGACAAAAATGACAAAAATGACAAAAATGACAAAAATGACAAAAATGACAAAAATGACAAAAATGACAAAAATGACAAAAATGACAAAAATGACAAAAATGACAAAAATGACAAAAATGACAAAAATGACAAAAATGACAAAAATGACAAAAATGACAAAAATGACAAAAATGACAAAAATGACAAAAATGACAAAAATGACAAAAATGACAAAAATGACAAAAATGACAAAAATGACAAAAATGACAAAAATGACAAAAATGACAAAAATGACAAAAATGACAAAAATGACAAAAATGACAAAAATGACAAAAATGACAAAAATGACAAAAATGACAAAAATGACAAAAATGACAAAAATGACAAAAATGACAAAAATGACAAAAATGACAAAAATGACAAAAATGACAAAAATGACAAGAATGACAAGAATGAAAAAAATGACAAAAATGACAAAAATGACAAAAATGACAAAAATGACAAAAATGACAAAAATGACAAAAATGACAAAAATGACAAAAATGACAAAAATGACAAAAATGACAAAAATGACAAAAATGACAAAAATGACAAAAATGACAAAAATGACAAAAATGACAAAAATGACAAAAATGACAAAAATGACAAAAATGACAAAAATGACAAAAATGACAAAAATGACAAAAATGACAAAAATGACAAAAATGACAAAAATGACAAAAATGACAAAAATGACAAAAATGACAAAAATGACAAAAATGACAAAAATGACAAAAATGACAAAAGTGACAAAAATGCCCCAAATTGAGAAATGTTGATGAAAGAAATGACATTTTATTTTATTTTTTTCACTTTTGTATAATCAATTTCGCAATTTTGTCTTTTTTGTTTTCAAAAATTTATTTCTTGTTTACAATTTGATTTCGTGACACAGAATTTATTAAAAAAAATGCAATCGCAATAATTACCAAAAGATGACACGAAACTAAGGCAAAAGTAATACATTTGACATAATAAAACACTAAAAGGACAAAAATACCAGTCAAATGATTCAAAATGACACTAAGATGGTGAAAATTTCAAAAGCTACAAAAACAATACCTGCAAATAAATATCCAGAAAATGCAAAATAGTTATAAAAAAATACTAAAATTTACAAAAAATTAACAATAAGATTAAAAAATTAAACAAACAGATGAAGCGATAATTAAAAAAAAACTTCAAAATTTACTGACATTTTAAGGGCAAATAGACAAAAAGCAGTTGGTCGAAATTGAAATTTTACTTGATGATGTTTGCAGTAAGCAGACAATCCTGTGAGTCTATTCACAATTAGTTGAATTCTGTCTTTGAAAGTGATAAAATAAAATTGGGTATGAGCTAAGAATTTCGTTTCATTGAAAAAAAAATCATGTTATTATTTTAGTATAGACGTATTCCGAATAAAATATATCATGAGATTCCAAAGTAAACCTTGACTTTGTTTGGTGTTTTGAAGCTTGGATTTCGAAATGAACTAATTTTTTTTCTATTGAAATAAATATAATACTGCTCTGAATTCTAATCAAACCCGAGTAAATAATTTGATATCTAGAATTTGGTTTCAAAATTTCAAGTTTCTTGCTTCTGTGTATTTTTTTTGTGGAAACCAAGATTTTCTGTGAATGAATTAATGAATCGGATAATTTTGATTTTATCTCGACAATAAGCTTAGTAAACGAACACTCTCTGGAGCCACCATTTCGTTGAATGTTTCTCTCTGTATTGGTACCAAAATTTAACTCACATACGCGGCGAGTGAGCTGTTGTATGCTGGCAAAAAATTCTTAATTTAATTTAACCACGTTGTTTTGAAAAATTATCGTTGCTACATATGATTACCGGATAAATAATCAACCACAGGGTTGAATCATTGATTTATGTCACCCATATTACTCCTCTTTTGCCTTTTTTCTCCCTTCTAGATTCCATGACGCCTGGTCCCTGTGCATCTGGTGGTGGGTTATCCTAATCAGGTTTATACGTCCTTCTATATTTTTGTTTTATTTTCTCTCTCCACCTACAAACCACACCATAATTGTGCAAATTTATGTCTCTCTATACCACGCTTATGCCTTCAGAATAACCCGCTTTACTTGAATTTGTTTCTTACTTGGTATTCGCTTTCTAATCCTTTATAATCACAGAAACTCTCTCACACACTTTGCTTCAATCTTAAGGAAATTTAAACGTTCGATTGGATTTCCAACCAAATGTTTGAAACTTTAACAACCACGTTGAAACCACGCACTAAGAACATTCAAACAGAATTTAAAGTTTACGTTCTCGATTGGTCTAGATGGGTCATACAATTTTGCCAAGTCACACTAACCGGTTTGAAAGTCTTGATGTAGTTTTTTTATCACCAATTCAAAACAATATTTTAAGGAAATCACTAATCATAGATTTTTGCCTTCTTTCCCCTCCCCAGAAACTGTCTATCTTCCATGAGCACCCCGGGCGATCCAGCCGCATCCGGTGGTGGACCTGACAGACCGTGTGGAATCACCTCGCTGCTACCGATTGGTATGTCGTGCCGGGGCCGCGCGGAAGCCTTTGCCCGTAGTCTACAATCGCGGCTTCGAACGCTAGGAACACAGGTGAGATAAGTTGTTTTTAAACAATTGTTTAGCTTCATTTCTTTGATGTTAGCTTGGTCCTTTCACCGTTAACTCAAAATTTTATCGAAAAAAAAAAAAATCTTTTACCAATTGATATGCCCTGGATCTTTTCTTTCTGTCTCTTTCCTAAAACCCTCTGAACTGGATACATCAACCACGACACAAATCCAAAAACTCTCTGTAAAAACAACCCGATGTGTGAAACGTGCGCATGCTCCCACTGCTTTGAATGTTTCGCTCGATACATCTGCATCGAATACGCCATTGAAATCACACACACAAAACATCAACCCCATTATCCGGTAGGGATTCTACTAAAAACCGTTCATCGGCCCGAAACAAGTATAGCAAACTCAATCATCATACTAGCGTAGAGCAATACTAGCCCCCTAGTTGCCATTAATCAGGGTTAAATATTCGTTGCAGGGAAATGCCGACGAGGAACTCCAGATCACAGACCAGCTCAATCAGGGCGAGAACACATGGATATCACAGGAGGAAACGCCGGTAACCAGGCTGCAGCCGCTTCGGATGGTGGCAAATGAGGCCGATTCGTTCTTCGACTTTGGAATCGACAACGAAAGCCCCGGTTCTCCGGTCGAGGAATGTGAGTACACCAGGTTGATTGAAACGGCAACGGCAACACCGGCAGAGATTGCAACGGAATCGGGCTACGTCTGCGCTTCGCCTTGCTCGACACCACAGGTCAGTCAGGAGAACAGTCCCTCTAGCCAGAGTTCGTCAGACTGTCAGTTCTACGATCCGGAGAGTTCAGATCCGGAGCAGAAATCGGTTAGTGGCTGTGATTACTACGACTGTACAACTACCTCGGATCCATCGACGGCATCCGCGTCTTTATCGGCACGGACACACAAATCTACCTCAGCGGAAGCAGAAGCAGAATCAACAAACGTCGTGCGGCTTCATAAAAAACATCAAAACGGACACCTACCGAGCGGGATTGCCGTCGTGGCGGTCGGAGACAGCGACAGTTGTTCCGAATCTTTGCCTCCTTCACAGTCTACCGAATCACGTGACTCCACCTACACAGGACTGAGTTCGAACAATTCGAACAGCACATTACAAGACGTCACCATGGAAGGTGATGAAGCATCAGCGACTACGGGAGTCGAAACAACGAACAGTGAGTCGAAAGCACACGATGAACCGGACAGCAGCGGTAAAGTATTATCGAACGGGCATGCCGTCGCACCTCGGGGGACAGTCATGAACGAAGAATCACGGATCGAGAAGTTCGAACTGAATCAGACGTACAACATCGATGTGCTGAAGTTCATCAATGGCGATGCGGAGGAAGAACCTGAGGAGGAAGACCTTAGCCCACAGGTCGAGCTGGCTGAGGTTGAGAAGAAACTACAAGACTGTGGGATCACACAGGAAGACGAGACCAAACAGCAAGATCACAAACGGGAAGGGTTGTCTTCGGGTGACGAAGACGAAGACTTCAGCAGACCACAACGAATTCGAAGGTGTTCTTCGTTGAAAACGGGCAAGACACCTCCGGGTACACCGGGCCGGAAGAAAATTGTTCGATTTGCCGACGTTCTCGGCCTTGATTTAGCAGATGTTAAAACATTCGTAGATGAAGTTCCTAAGATACCGAAGTCGGCATACGAAGATTTAGAAATCAATTTAGAACCCACCATGCCGGTGCAGCAGATCTGTTTGGGTCCGAAAGCTGACCGGGTGCTAGTGCCATTGTTCCAGCAACCGGGGGCATTGCCGTGCTTCCTGGATCGAGTGCGTGACAAACAGGTCAACCTGGAGAACGCAGCCGTTACAGATCCCGTCAACCTCACAATCACCGGAACTGTTCGGGTGCGGAATCTCGACTTCCACAAATCTGTCTACGTTCGCTACACCACCGACAACTGGCGCAGCTTTTCCGATCTTCAGGCTTCGTACGTGGAGAACTCCTGCGATGGCTTCTCTGACAAGTTCACCTTCACCATCTACGGCACTTCGGTTCAGATAGGGCAGCGCATCGAGATGGCGATACGCTTCCATTGCCGAGGTCAGCAGTTCTGGGACAGCAACTACGACACCAACTACGTGTTTCAGTGTTTGCCAATCTCTCAGCCCAACCACATCGCCAACATGGCGGTTAAGCCGGCCAACATCGAATCCCTGATAAGTCCCGATGAAGCATGGTGCAAAAGCTTTTACTAAAAGGAAAACCTAACCGAGTCCCACATTGCCCCGAAAACCTCGCTCCTTTGAGTCCTCGAAAACAAAAACAAAACCAGTTAACCATCTTAAAAAAAACCAACCAATTCTACCCCAACGAATAGCATTGGCCAACCAGTTTGTAAAGGAACGAATGCTGGTCCAGTTTGCGAATCCCCGCAACTGGAACCATCGATGTCTGGACACCTTAGCGCCTATCACCGATTTTAGTGTTTAGTATTATTTTAAGATAATTCCCTTCTGTCTATTTATTAGTGATCTTCCCAAACCTTCCTCGTCTATTCTTATTTCTTTCTCCCCTCTTTGTGAACGTCCAAAATTTATCCAACGATATTCTTGTCTCAGTTGTTTCTGTCCCGCTAAGCTTTTACCAAAAACAATTCTGTCCCTTTGAAACAAAAAATTTGCATGTATGCATCGATCTACTACAGACGAGAGCTTTGTCGAGCAACAACAAAGGAAAAACTCCTAGCTAGACACACACAAACAATCAAAATGTATGAAAATTATCGCAAAAAATCTCTAAGAGATTCTAGTAGTGGAAACGCAAAAAAAAAACTAGGAAACCCAATTTTTAAAAAAAATAATTAGATCTGACTATTTCAATTTCACCAGTTTGGCCAGAGACCATTTTTAAAGGGGGTTGCTTTTAGGAAATGAATTCAATTCTAACACTTTAAACAATCACTAAATTTCCGGCGAGTCATTGACGCAGTGAGTATCGCAAATAAGATTCAATCGATTGATTGTTAAAGGAAGAAACAAAAGCAAAACGCTAGCAACTCACACAATACCGCGTTTATATGAATAGTTGAAACAATTTGTAGAATTTATGTATAGCATCGTGATTTTAGAAAGAGGGGATCCAACATCAACAATGGAAACCGATTCAAAAGAAAAAATAAAACAATTGTACAGAGAGATTTGAGAGTGCTTCACAGTTCAGACTCAACAAAGCAAGACCTAGACGAGAGCTGTAGCCATTCATTGATTGTTAAGTTTTCAGACCTGACCGATGAGAGAAAATCGAAGTTTCCCTGGCCGAAAATTTATGTTACCAGTAGCGCGATTTCTCGAAAAGAAAGCAAAAAAAAAAACAAATTTAAAAAAAATACAAATAAGCATAAAGCAATGAAACGATACCTCCATCTTATTTTTCTGATTTTTTGTTTAAGAATGAAAAAATCAGCAAAGATATACAGAAGAAGAAGAATAAAGGCAAAGTAAAAATTGGAAGGGGCGCCAAAAAAGAACTGAAAGATTGAAGATACGTGAATATGTTACTTTGTTATATTATGGTACTGAAATTCTTGAAGAAGTTTTTAAAACATGACAAACCCTTCTCAGCCGTCTCATCGAACGATGAGAACAATAATATGTAGTTATTTAAAACTAACATACAAACTCACACACACACACACAAACAAAAACTTCAGCAACTTCTTGGGTACGAGCATAAAAGTAAAAATAAAAACAGAATAAAAAAAAAAGATAGCAGCAAAACAGCACTTTGAAGAAAACAGAAAAAAAATCAATATAAAACTGGTGTCTTATGAATGGAAGAAATATTAAAATAATTAATTATATACTTCTGTTTAGTGCATATGCCCAATGTGTATAATATAAAGAAAAAGTTTATCCAAAGATTAGAGAATAAAGAAATGTTTAAAACTATAACCATTTTGTGCTTTATTTCGTTTGCTTCTCAACCATATACATACATACGACGAATCAAATAAACATCACACCCTCACAACATTGCACAATAAAACAGTTTGAGTCGGATTAAATTATAAGGAGTTCACAAGAAAACAATGGAACGTATTTGTTTAAGTGTCACTTTTGGCAATTTTGTCATTTTTGTGATTTCTGCAATATTTGTCACTTTTGCCAATTTTGTATTTTTTTTTTAATTTTTCAAAAAAATTTCATTTTTGTCATTTTTGTCATTTTTGTCATTTTTGTCATTTTTGTCATTTTTGTCATTTTTGTCATTTTTGTCATTTTTGTCATTTTGGTCATTTTTGTCATTTTTTTCATTTTTGTCATTTTTGTCAGTTTTTTTCCATTTTTGTTAGTATTTTTTATATTTGTCATATTTGTAATATTTTAACAATTACATTTTGGCGTTTATGTTAATTATTTTTGTTTATTGCTTCGTGTAAGATTTGTACGTAATTTTCCTATAATTATAAGCGTTGTTTGTCAAGTTTAGTAATTCGTTTCGATCCCATGAGAAAATTTTAATCATATTCCGCATAATAGTTTTACCGACTATCTTGAACCATTCTAAGAAACATGCTCGTTTTTGTTGGCTAAAAGCTACCCCACGATATTTTTTAGTGCGGATAAAGTGCTCACTTTGGATTTAGTGTGTATTCTGGCATTTTCGTAAAAGGCGGAATTTTGGTGTTCTTCTTTGATTGCAGGGCGCTGATTATCATTTTAATTTGAAATTTTACGCTAAAATTGCCTTTATTATGCCTTACTAAGTATATTTTTAAGTTATTTACAGTGCAAGTGATTTAGTGAGACGTGCTTCTTGTTATCTGAAGTGAAAATCATGGATCTTGAGGAGCAACGTGAGTACCTGCCTGTTTTTTTTTTCTCGTTCCAGAATGAACATGTTGATAAGGGGAAATCATTCACAGGTTTGATCCGGCGGAAGAAGAAATCTTCCGAGGCGGGGAACTTGTTGCAACTAGCCGAAGCGTGCCGGAAGCTGGGAGAACTGTACCACGAAAGGGGTGAACATCGAAAGGCACTCAATGAATTCAAGCTGGTGGCCAAAGCGTATCACAATTTGAAAATGCCTATGGAGGTAGGCCGGGCCAATCGACTGATCGGGGAGATGTTCATGCTGTTGGATGAGTACGAGAAAGCACTTCAGTACGAAAAGGTTTATTTGGACATAGCTAAACGGGAGGAGGATTTAGTTGAGCTACAACGGGCTTATGTAACGATCGGAAGGACCTACCTGTTGAAAGGACAAAGCTGTGAAGGTCCGGAACAAGCTAAAGAGCCTCTAGCAGAAGCTGAAAAAGCTTTTCTCAAGGGCCTCAAACTTTGTCATGAGGTTAAAGGAGTTGGAAAAATCGAGCAATTAGATATGGAAGCTCGCGCATTGCTGAACTTGGGCGTTACAAAAGAGCATCAAGAGATTCTTGACGATGCTATTGAATATATGGCGAAAGCTACCAAAATTGCAATGAACAATGACCTATCTGAACTTTTGCATCAATGCTACATATCTACAGCACTGCTGTTCAATTTGAAGCAAAAGAATCATTCAAAAGCTCTAAAAACGTTGAATGAAGCCCTAGAAGTTGCTTCTCGTTTACATAACAAGTCCACTAAAATGTGTGAAACTTTGCTAATTAAAGCAGATGTCTTCATAAAGATGGGAGATTTCCAAAGTGCAAAAACAGCTCTGAAAAAGGCATTCAAACTTAAGACCCCTGTCATTTCCGATGCCGAAAATGTAGAAAAACAACTCAGAGTGCTGGTTGCAATTTGTAAAATAGAGGACAAACTTATAACGATTGATAGTAATCAATTCGCTCAAAAAAAGGTGCTTTATGAGCAAATGGGCGATGGAGCCTGTAAACTGGAAAACTATTCGAAAGCTATCGATTACTACATGAAAATGTTGGACTGTGCCCAACAAAATGGAGAGACAGATCGCGAGTTAATTCCGATATATGTAAGTTTGTATCAAACATACAAGGATAACAAACAATATGACGAAGCACTGGAATATCTTTGGAAGGAGTACAATCTTATTCAAAATGTACCCAAGGAAGCTTATAACACGTTGCTTAGCATAGCCGAGGTTTACGAAAACCAGAATAAGTCATGTTTTGATGTTGAAGATATATATCGAAGAGTACGGCAGGAAGCAAAAAAGCTTAAATCTCTAAAAATGGAACGTGTCCCGATAAAACGGTGCATAGGTCTGCTGAAAAAACACGGAATGGATCTGATGGCCGAGAATCTGGAAAAAGAAGCCAAACAGGCTGGAATCGATTTGGCACTGGAAGATGACAGCAGCGATGGCGATTCCTCGGAGGTAGAGACTTTTGGCGAAGAAACGGAAACCTCGATTGAGTTTGCCATCAACGCCCGGGAGATCGGTGAGGATGTTAACCTGTCGGAGCTGTCCGATTCCGACGGGGATACGCCGAGAGCGGGTGATAAATCGTTGGAAGTTCGAAGCACCCGCAAGCGAGGTACCACTTTTCAGGTGGGTGAAAACCATTCTTCAATATTTTGAATGAAAACATTTCATGTTAAATTTCTCACTGGAAACAATTCTACTTCTTTTAAGTTTACCATCGACAACTTCCATTTAGTTCTTTCCAGATCGAAAATAAATAGTTGAAGAATATTAACTTGACGCTTTTGTTTCGAGTTTGATCTCAACCATCCCACTAACTCCAAATCTCCTTCTACATTCGCAGGTTAAAAGAAACAACAAGGGTGAAACGCAGCTCCATCAAGCCTGCATCAATGGCAACGCCATGCTGGTACAAAAGCTGCTGGAGCAGGGCCACCCGGTCAACATTCGGGACCATGCCGGTTGGCTGCCGTTGCATGAGGCTTGCATTCATGGTCACAAGGAAATCGTCGAGATGCTGTTGGATCGGGGAGCTCACATCAACGATAAGGGTGGTACTAGCTGCGACGGTATTACGCCACTGTACGATGCCTGCTCCAACGGAAATCTGGAGGTGGTTGAGCTGCTGTTGGATCGCGGTGCCAATTGTACCCTGCGGACAGATTCCGGCGACACGACTGTCAACGTGCTGGAAGGTTGGTTCAAGAGTGTACAGAAGAAATTGTTGGACGAGCATATCGTTTTCTACAATACTATCAAGGGACGGATTATGGAATGCTTTGAAAAGACAGGGACCAATCATGCGGATCCGACAGCCAGCGTTCCGGATGCGATTCAAGTGACTTCTGGAGAAACAAGAGCAAGTCGTAGACGGAATAGATATTTGGGGAAAAATGACTCGGATTCCGACAAGGAGGATGCTAAGACGGTACGCACCACTGGAAGTAATCAAAGCTCGGGATACGGTAGTGCAAAGAGGTTGGCCACTAGTTCGTCTAAAAAGAGGCCAGCAAGTGTTCGGTCTGATTCGTCTTCAATTTCGTCGGACTCTGATGGAGAACGTCCTACGCAGCATTCCTTTCGTGAGCAAACGTCCTCATTGCGTAAATCGTCGGGAGTAGATGATTATCGTAACGCCATCCAACTGCTTCGGAAGGGTAACACCGTACGGGCTCAAATCGTTTCCCCCTTAAAGGATCCCAATCCAGGTCCTGCAAAACGTACGGCACATATGCGCCGTGAAGAAGTTGGTGATGATTGGCTGATAGATGATCTGGCACCGAATAAGAAGAAGCAAAAGTTTCTCTCTGATAACGACTACTTGGAGCCGAATCGAGCCAAAAGGATATTAGGCAAAAGTTTGGAAACGGATCAAGAAAGAGAAAACACTCCACCCATTTCTGACCAAACTATCACATCTACTGGTCGTGATTGCGATTCGTTAAGCCTGTCTAAATTAGAAGACCGCCGAGGCTTGCGTGGAGAATCTTCCGATGAAAGCGGTCCTGATGCGCATGATGTTCTGATGGGAGCTTCGAGAAAAAGCTTTCACCGCAAACAGCTTTCCGGACAATCCAGATCCAGAAGACCATCCTCAAATGGAAGCCTAAGGAATCAGGCCTCTCTGTTAGATGCAGGATTCAGTGTATCCTCACGGCCGAGTAGTCCTTGCATCGAACTACTCTCACCAGCCAAAAGTACCCACAGTACGCAAAGGACTCCAATTAAAAGTGGAGCTATTTCTACAGCTACAGCTACAGCTGTGAGGCGAAATCTCACTCCCGTTAAAATGCTTCCGCCAAACATGGTTCGAGTGATGGTTGAAGGCAAACCGATTGACGTAACGTATGACGATGATCGGGTTATGGAACTGAATGTTGGTTGGCTGATCAACGAAGTTGTTCGACGATATGGAATGTAAGTTGTGTGAAACTATTTTTCTTCCAATTGTTTAAATAACAAATTTTCTTTCAGAAAATACGGCAAACATCCGCTGATGAAATTGCTGAGACAGGATTCAGGAATTTGTGTGGAAACAGATCCACTAACAACTCTTCTAGGAGGTAGCGATACAATAATCAATGCCTATGTTATTGAAATGAAGGATCTTAGATCCGATCAGTTTTACGAAGATTACTGCAAACATCGTGATGTTGGTAGGAATTCTGCATTTGAAATATCTTGAGTCATTAAATTTATTGATTATATTTTCCATTTGCAGAACAATTGAGTGGACTGTTATCTGCCCTCAGTACAATGGAAAAAGCTGGTCATTTGACGATTCCAAAAGACTTTTTCCACGGAAAAAACTTACAATGGGATATACTATTCCAAGCCCTTGGCTGCCAAGGTCGTGTTCGAGATCTTGATCTGTCCTGCAACCAACTGTCGGATCAATACTTTCAAATGCTGGTGGAATCGTTACCAGCCCTTAAACAGCTGGAAAAGGTAAATCTCAGTATGAATTTGATTAGCTCGAAAGGTGTCGCCAGCCTTTCGGCTTTGATTATACCGAACCCTGACAACGGCACACTGTATTCCGTTTCTGCGCTCAATCAACTAACTGAGCTGGATCTCAGTCATAATCCGTTAATGGATCAAAGTTTACTGGTGCTTTCTAACCTTTGCCAGCATCTGAAACAGCTAAAAGTGCTACGTTTGGCTTCCACCGGTATAACAAACATAACATTTGCCACCCCTCCCCTTGAAATCGGGCAGCTGCAAATCTTTGACGTTTCCGATAATAGTTTGAACAAAAAATCAGTCGATTACATGCTTCAAAAGCTCAACACCCGCATATTGACCGAATTTAACTTACGATCTCTTGGAAAACTGAGAGACTTCAAGTCGGCTCTCACAATAACCATACAAACCAATGACTTCGACATGTTACGTCTGTTCAATCTAAGCAATTGCGGCCTTACCGACGAAGATCTCACCGTTATTCTAAACTCGTTAAAAACCACTGCCGAACAATTAAAACATCTAGATGCATCACACAATCCTAAACTTACCCATAAGAGTCTGTTGGAAGTTTTAAAAACTTTAACTGACCATTCCCTGGAATCGGTTCGCTTCCTGCAAAATCCACTGATCTTGAAAAACCTTCCAACGACGAATCTGTTGGAAGCGATCGGCTTCGACCGGGACAAATGTTACCCGTACCGGATTGAGCTGATGCTTCCGCTTAAAACCAGTGACGAGGCACGGGCTGTGTTGTGCGAACTTTTGGACACCTTTTGGAAACGACTATGGACGGACCGGGCTCAGATAGAATCTGACCGATGGAAGGTGCGACTGATGATGCGACGCTAGTGGTATGGACAATGATGAATAACATTCTATCTTTATTAAACAAGAATAATTTTCTTTTTGTCAAATGCAGATAATTTTGATCTTCATTCGGTGCCGAAATGTGAATATCACTGCCATATGTTTTAATGACTTTCAATACAGCTTATTCTTAACAAATTAACCAGAATCAGAATTTTCTAATTTAACTGTGTGATACAGCTTTCCTAAATGCTTAGCTTTGTTGAAATACGTGTAATTTTAATGCGAGCTGAATGACAAACGCCACGTGACTTTTTCAGAATGATGTATGCGTTAATTTTTGTCAAAATTTTGTTTGAGATTTTAAAATTAACTCTCTTAGTGGTATTCGGCGAACGGCCGAATACCGAATATCGACCTTTTCAACTATTCGGCCAAACGAATATTCGGCCGAATATTCGGTCGAATATTCTATTGGGTTTTCAATGAAAAAACCTTAAGCTGTTATTTCAATGCTATCTTTTTCTTCCATATTAATGTCCCTCATGTTTTAAGTCGATTATTTTCAACCAGATGTTATTATCAGATGATGTTTTACAAGATATTTATTAAGTAGGGGTCTTTCTGATTTTTAAAATGTTACCAATAACTGAAAAGACGTCAGATGACTAGTCGCTTCAAGGGCGTTTATCACCGAAGAGATTGCGTTCCTGTGAAATCTGCGATAAAACATGTCGAAACAGGTGCCAAGCTGTTTGAAATTGCTTCTCTGATATTGAATTAGATGACGGTCGAATTTGTGCAAGATATCTTCAAAATAGTTGTTGAAATGATAGATAATCTTTAATATTAAGCAAACCATACTTTCAACCACACTTATGACCAGACGGTCAGGCATTCAGAACGATTTTTGAAAAAAAGGGCAAAATTTATGTAGGTATATTTTGAAAGTTTTGAAAAGTTTAACACAAAATTTAAAAAAGCAAGCCCATAAATCTGGGATACACTATAACCAAAGTATAAAGCGATACCGTATAGCATCCTCCTGTACGATCTACAGTGAACGATACGCGGATACATCTTAGATGTTTTGCTGAATCCATAAGTTTTGAATGATTGTGTAGCTTTTACAACATTACTTTGGGATATTTTATAAATTATCAAAAATTATTTGAAAAATTTACTAGTCTGTAGAAGATATTCGGCCTATTCGGCCGAATACTTAGCTCAACTATTCGGTGAGCCGAATATTCGGCTTAACGGTTTTTTGGCGATATTCGGCGCCGAATATTCGGCAAACCGAATATTCGGTACATCTCTACTTACAATCATATTAAGTCATTGACTGTCATTTTTCTATAAGTAACAAAGCATGACGATTTCAACCAATAAATCTATTAATATTTAATGTTTCATAAGACCACCCTGAAATTTCTCGGCGGTAGTGTCACCTTAAGAATTCGCGTCAGCACAAACAGTTGTTCGGTCAATGCACGAGTTTTGATGCGATATGCATAACAAGGAGTATCTTAGTAGGAAATCACACTCAACTGCTGCAATCAGCACAAAACATTATCGAGTGGGAAATGGAAACTCGTATGAGAGTGATTCGACAAAAAAAGATCGAAACGAATTGATCATGTTTCATCGATCGAACAAAATGCTTACCATCAGCTGACATCATTCGATCGCAGTAGCTCGCCCAGTGCAGACGCATTTTTTCTGCCTGTGTGTTTTGTTGAAATCATTTCAAGAAATCAAAAGTGCTGTGTTCCTAACTGCAGTTTTCCACGCGGAGTGATTTTTTCCTGCTGGCTCGGTCGTTAATTGCCGAGGTTCATCAACGGAGCCGGCTGGCACAGGTGTGCAAACGCCAATTTGGTTCGCTGCAGCAGGTTTTTTTTGCCATCACCATCTCCATCAAGGCCATATTCATCTTCGGAAGGCGCCTTCCTGTTCGCCCATCAAATTCGGAATTTGGACATCGTCAGGGCGGTAACTCGGGGGATCCGGTTCTGATCGCCGCACCCGGGTAAACACAGGACGGTCGAGCAATTGATCCGATTGACGTCTCCATCTTGTTCCGACGAAGGACCACGTGGCTGGTGAAAACATCTGTATTAACAAAGTGCAAAAGCTTGTGAGTTTCTTTTATTCTTTTTTCACTTTTTCTTCTCTATTTGTTTCCCTTTATACGATCATTGTTTGCTTCGTTTATATTTTCAAAACGGGGGCACTCGTGTTCTCGTGAGAAAATATGAACGATGGCGGGGAGTTGAACTCCTCAGTTGAGGATGATGAGGATGTCACCTACGAGTATGAGGAGTATTTGGAGGATTCAGGTGATGCTGGTCCGTCAAATGTTTCCCATTCTTCGATGAGTGTTAGTTCTTTGTCAACCACAGTTGAGAGTAGAGCACCCCGACTCCGAACCTACACAGACGGTTCATCTTTTACTGGGCCTTGGGTGGTTTTCATCCGGCCCAAACCTAATGGTAAACGTCTTAACGTGGTACAGATCACCAAAGATCTGGCGAGGTGGCCCTCCGTGACCAGTATTTCAAAGGTGCGATCAGACAAGTTGCGCGTTGTAGTGGCTGACCGGAAAGGCGCAAATGAAATTGTTGCCAGCAAGTTCATTAACCTGGAGTACCATGTTTTTGTTCCGTCTCGAAACGTCGAGATCGAGGGCGTGATAACGGAAATGAGCCTGGAGGCAGAGTACGTTAAGTCCAACGGCGTTGGTAAGTTTAAAGGCCTTGATTCGACTTCGGTCGAAATCTTGGATTGCCGCCAACTTAAAACTGCCAACGTTGTGAATGGAGTTAAAAAGTACTCGCCTTCAGCCTCATTTCGCGTAACTTTCGCAGGTACCGCCCTCCCTCACTACGTTTTGATCGACGGAATGTTGAGGCTTCCTGTGCGACTCTTTGTGCCTCGCCCAATGAGTTGCAAAAAGTGCATTAAAATGGGACACACCGAGTCCCATTGTTGTAACAAGGCACGGTGCCCTCGTTGCGCAGAGATTCGTGAGGAAGGAGCGTGCTCAGCAATAGAACAGAAATGTGTCTATTGCGGGGGCTCACCTCATGATATCTCTGTATGCCAGGCATTTAAGAGTCGCTGGGATAAAGAGAGGCGCTCTTTAAAAGAACGATCCAATCGTTCTTACGCCGCTATTTTAAAAAGCGCTTCTCCCCCTACTCAACCTCAGTTAAGTAACATTTTTTCAGTGCTGCCAGTTGACAACGAGGACACTACTGATGAAGAGACCCCTTTCGTTTTTGTGGCAAACTCCCGGAAACGAGCCAAAACAGCTTCTAAGTCCTCCAAAATTCCAAACAAAATCCCTACTATAAGTTCTCCTATCAGCGCCACTAAAAAGTCAGTAGCACCAAAAAAAGAAAAACCAGTTCCTCTTGGATTCCGAACGAATTTTTCATCATCAAATTTCAAATCACAAGCGGGGCCTTCAGCTGCAGCGAGTACTCCAACTACTAACGCGATTTTGTCAGAATCAGTCTCCCAGCCAGGACTTTTCAAACTTTCTGACATAATTAATGGAATTTTCTCTTTCTTAAACGTATCTGAATCCGTAAGAGGCATTGTTACTACAATGCTCCCTATAGTAAAGACACTTTTGAAGCAATTGATGCAAACTTGGCCCCTTCTTTCAGTGTTTATCTCTCTCGATGGATAATTTAAGCCGAGAGGTCGGAGATATCACTGTGTTGCAGTGGAATTGTCGTAGTTTAATCCCTAAACTGGATCCGTTCAAACATCTTCTTCATGAAACTAGTTGCGATATTTTTGCCCTTTCTGAAACATGGCTCTCTTCTCAAATAGATATTCCATTCCACGACTTTAACATTATTCGTTTTGATCGCAACGATTCTTATGGAGGGGTGCTTTTGGGGATCAACAAGCGTCACTCCTTTTACAGAATCCACCTCCCATTGACAGGAGGAATTGAAGCTGTTGCATGTCATACAACTATAAGAGGTAAGGAATTATGCATTGTGAGTTTGTACTGGCCTCAGAGAGTTACATTGAATCAAAGTCATCTAGAGGACCTGTGCTCAGTGCTTCCTGAGCCAAGGTTGATCCTGGGTGACTTTAATTCTCATGGAACTGTTTGGGGGGAGCAAATTGATGATAGACGTTCTTATCTTATTTATGGCATTTGTGACAGTTTCAATTTAACAGTTTTGAACACGGGTGAAAAAACACGGGTGCCTAAACCTCCTGCAAGACAAAGTGCAATTGACCTCTCACTCTGCTCAAATTCACTATCATTGGATTGCCAGTGGAAGGTAATCCCTGATCCCAATGGTAGTGACCACTTACCTATCAAAATTACAATCACCAATGGGATCAATACTTCAAATTCAACAAATATGGAATATGATCTCACAAGACACATCGACTGGAAAAAGTATTCGGACGCAATTAACTCAGCTATCAATTCCGTGGAGGTTTTACCTCCGTTGGAGGAATATAACTTTATTTCTCGTTTGA
Source organism: Uranotaenia lowii (assembly GCF_029784155.1). Classification (NCBI taxonomy): domain Eukaryota; kingdom Metazoa; phylum Arthropoda; class Insecta; order Diptera; family Culicidae; genus Uranotaenia; species Uranotaenia lowii. The sequence continues at coordinate 29,087,285 of NC_073693.1, forward strand.
TTTTCGATTGTGCGGTTGGTGCTCAAACGAAACCCATCCTAGATCCATCTGTTCGTCGAAGGCCTCCCAACCCATGGTGGGACAGTCAGTGTACCAAAGTTTACAAGGACAAATCGAACGCCTTTAAAGTTTTTCGAAAACACGGAACCCTGGATAACTTTAACACGTATTTTTCCCTTGAGCAGCAATTTAAAAACCTGATCAAGGGGAAAAAACGTGCGCATTGGCGTAATTTTGTGGGAGGTTTGTCGCGGGAAACATCCTTAAGCACTTTATGGAATGTAGCACGGAGCATGCGTAATCGTTCTTCCACGAACGAAAGTGAAGAACATTCGCATAAATGGATATTTAATTTCGCGCGGAAAATTTGTCCAGATTCCACACCTGTGCAAAAAATCATAAGAAGTGTGCCGCCGAATAGATGCGATCTAGATTGCGGCTTTTCGATGGTAGAATTCTCACTTGCTCTCCTTTCTTGTAACAACACAGCTCCGGGAATTGATAAAATAAAATTCAACTTGTTGAAAAACCTTCCGGATGCCGCCAAATTTCGCTTGTTGAATTTATTTAATCAATTCTTGGAGCATAACATTGTTCCCGAAGATTGGAGACAAGTGAGAGTTATTGCTATCCGAAAACCTGGGAAACCTGCGTCCGATTTTAATTCATACCGTCCAATAGCGATGTTGTCTTGCATTCGGAAATTGATGGAGAAAATGATTTTGTTTCGTTTGGATAAATGGGTAGAAACAAATGGCCTCCTTTCAGATACTCAATTTGGATTTCGAAGGGGCAAGGGAACAAACGATTGTCTTGCTTTGCTGTCTTCAGAGATACAAATGGCGTACGCAAAACGTGAGCAAATGGCTTCAGTGTTTCTAGACATAAAGGGAGCTTTTGATGCAGTCTCAATAGAGGTGTTGTCAGACAAGTTGCACTCCCGAGGTCTGCCTCCTCTATTGAACAACATCTTATACAGCTTGTTTTGTGAGAAATATCTGAATTTTGCTCACGGTGATATTGCAGTTAGAAGAACCTCTTACATGGGCCTCCCGCAGGGTTCATGTTTGAGTCCACTGTTGTACAACTTTTACGTAAGTGACATCGACAGTTGTCTCTCTGAAGGCTGCACTCTAAGACAACTTGCAGATGACGGCGTGGTATCTGTAACAGGATCTACTGAGTCTCATCTGCACAGACCTTTACAAGATACTTTAGACAGATTGTCAACCTGGGCTTTGGGGCTTGGGATTGAGTTTTCTCCACAGAAAACGGAGATGGTTGTTTTCTCTAAGAAACGTAGACCTGCTCAGCCTAAGCTTCAACTCCTAGGCAGGACGATCATTCAATCGAGGTGTTTTAAGTATCTTGGGGTTTGGTTTGATTCCAAGTGCACCTGGAGAGCCCAAATTGAGTATCTGAAAGGAAAATGCCAACAAAGAATCAATTTTCTCCGATCAATCACTGGCACCTGGTGGGGAGCTCACCCAGAAGATCTTTTAAAATTGTATCGAACAACTATTCTCTCAGTGATGGAATATGGTAGCTTCTGTTTCCAGTCGGCTGCCAAAACTCATCTCATAAAACTCGAGCGTATCCAATACCGTTGTCTTCGCATCGCTTTGGGTTGTATGCCCTCAACGCACAACATGAGTCTTGAAGTTTTGGCAGGAATACTCCCTCTAAAAGATCGATTTAATTTATTATCACTCCGATTCCTCATCAGGTGTGAGGTCTTGAACCCATTGGTGATTGTAAATTTCGAAAGACTACTTGAGCAAAATTTTCAAACCAGATTTATGTCTATATACCATGTCTTCATGTCCATGCAGGTAAATCCTTCTTCGTATTCTCCAACTCGTGTTTACATCCCAGACTACGACAACTCTTCTGTCCAGTTTGATTTGTCTATTCAGCAAGAAATTCGTGGAATACCGGACTCCCACCGCCCACTTCTGATTCCCAGAATTTTCGATGCTAAATATAGACACGTCGATGCTGATAAAATGTACTTTACCGATGGTTCACTTATAGAGGAATCAACAGGATTTGGAGTGTTCAACGAAATGTTCAGCGCATCTTATAATCTCCAGTCACCATGCTCTGTGTATATAGCAGAGTTAGCAGCAATTTTTTGGGCTTTGGACACCATCGCTTCACGGCCTGCGGGACACTACTATATCGTAACAGATAGTCTCAGCTCTGTTGAAGCAATCCGCTCAATAAGACCGGGAAAGCACTCACCGTTCTTCCTTGAGAAGATACGGGATATTTTGAGTGCTTTAACAAGACGTCGCTTCTCCATCACCTTTGTTTGGGTTCCCTCCCATTGCTCGATAGTGGATAATGAGAAGGCAGACTCTCTGGCAAAGGTGGGGGCGACAGAAGGCGACACGTATCAGCGTGAGATCGTCTTCAACGAGTTTTTCTTTTTAGTTAGGAGAAATTCTCTTGTCAACTGGCAGCGCAAATGGGACGAGGGTGAGTTGGGTCGGTGGCTTCACTCGATTATCCCAAAGGTAAGCCTTAAACCCTGGTTTAATAGATTGAACTTGAGTCGGGATTTTATTTGTATATTTTCCCGTCTCATGTCCAATCATTATTCCTTAGACGCGGTACTCTATCGTTTTGACATTGCTGGCAGCAATTTGTGTAGTTGCGGCCAAGGTTACCATGACATCGAGCATATTGTCTGGTCGTGTGAGGTCCATCTTGTCGCCAGAACGAATTTATTAGACTCCCTTCGGGCCCGAGGAAAACCACTTAACGTTCCAGTGAGAGACGTGCTAGCTGTGCTAGACTTGGACTACATGTTCGAAATTTACCTTTTTCTAAAAGCTATCGATCTCCGTCTATAATTCTTTTTATTTTCATATTTCCCTTTCTATCATCTTTTTCTTTAAACTCAAAGTGTTAAGCTAAGCAAACAATTGTAAAAACAAAAACGATTTTGGCTCCTTAAAACCTGAAGGTATGAGCCGTTTCAAATAAAGAATTATAAAAAAAAAAAAAAAAATCAGCTGACAGGCTAACTAAGCCATTATAGATACCTACAACTGAAATCTATGAAAAAGTTATTGTTAAAATTTCTTTTCAAGTTTTTTTTTTATTTTTACTGCAGAATTTTGGATACCCCTATGATGTCTAATGTTTTTATCATAAAATTGGCTTGAATGGAAATTCAAGAAAAAGTGCTAGAATTAGTAGTGAAAAAGCAGTTTTTACGCTTTATTGAGGACGGAGAAATACTTATTGCCGAACCGTCTGGATTCAGGAAGCAATATTCAACAGAATTTGCAGTGAATTTGGTACTTCGGAATTGGAAGATCAACATCGAAAATGGTAACTTCACGCTTGCTGTGTTTCTGGACTTCAAAAAAGCTTTTGAAACGATTGATCAAGAAATTCTCAGTGATGTGTTAACAAGAATTGGCATCAGTGGGTCAGTTCTTAACTGGTTAAAAGACTATTTGGGTAACGGAATGAAAAGAATCAAATTTGGTTCATCTTACTCGCGATACAGAGAAAATAACTTCCCAAGAAACCATATGCATTAACGAATTGTCAAAATGCTATCCAGTAACAGCTTTAGAGCTTCTCTGCCCTCTCTTAGCACTGTGAGCCAGTTCTGGCAAAATTAACTGCTATATTGGTGCGTATGGTTACTTGGGTTAGGTGTCCCACAAGGATGTGCGTTGAGTCCTTCGTTATTCAGACTTTACATCAATATCATGATTAAATGTTCACAGTATGGTCGTCTAAAGCTATTTGCGGAGAATTCAGTCTCCTATTGGAGTGGCAATGATTTGGAGTACTTAATACAAGAAACAAATGCGGATTTGAAAAAATATTGCAAATTTTTTAAAACATCGAAAATGGTGTCTGAACCTCAAGAAAACAAGCTGGAAGATTATTGGAAATCGCAAAATCGGAGTCTGTTAAAACCTATCTATTGGTGGTTGTGCAATCGAAAGAGTACGTCAAGTAAATACCTGGGAGTACAAATCGATGCAAAGCTAAATTTTTTAGCTCACATCGACTATACTATTATGCTATGAAACACGGAGTACTTTGCCGAATAAGTAGATGACATTCTGATCAAAAATAATCTACGTGAAATAAATTGAGTTTTGGCTCATAATGTCCTGTAGGTTGGTTGGATAAATATTAAAACTGATGTTTTAAGGTGAATTTGCATATGTATCGAAGCAAACAATGCTTGGTATACTCTGTATAAATACTTTAAAATTTGCATTTTTAAACCAAACAGCGTTCCACTCAATGACATCGTATTCAAAATATAGCAAAAACTAGCAGCTGATTTTAAGATATGCTTTTGTTGAGACTTTCACCTATCCAACGGTGTATAATTTACCACGGCGATCGGCAGCGCAAGCTTTATTTTTGCTTCCGAAAAATAAATAGAGTAAATCGAAAAAATTTTATCATCTAATTTTGGATTTTCAATCAAGCGAAACTTTATTAGTTCATGATAGTAAGGAACTTTTTTATTTCCAAACTGTGAATAAGATTATAATACATCACTTCGGTATAAACGTTTTTAAATTTTCAAAGATTTATATGCTTTTTTAAGTTGTTTTGGGCTGAGAATAAAAAATCCTATTTTTAATTCTTGTGTTAAAGTTGTCGTTCATGTTTGTTTCATAGAAGGTGGATAAAAAGTCCTAGAAAATATCTAAATACATTATAACGTTCCTACAATATTGGAGATTTGATTCCAACATAAAAAAATTGGTTATCGCTGACATGAAAAATTGACTTTTTTCCGGCTTTTTGGGGATTTGAACCACTGTGCGCTGGCGCAAACCCAAACAAACGAACACGGGCCAGTCAGATTCCCAGTACATAACGTTTGGCTCAAAGGCGTTCTCCTCGGGAGCTACTCCCGCAGAGCGCTCATTTCTCTTTTCAGAGCAGAGTGAGAGTCAAAAAGAGCTCCCTGTAGGAAATAATGTAAGTGTTTTAAGTTATATGTAGAGTACATATTTGAAATTTGACGTGTAAAGCAAACAAAAAGAAAGAGCATTGCATCTGGAGCTAAATAGTCACTCCTTCTCATTCCTTCTTGCCGCTTAAAGAGTGGGAGCAGATTTTAGCTCCGTGGGTGTTAGCTCTCAAATGAATCCGAAGCCTGACTATAAGCCATACCTGAACCGGAATCAACTACCGAAACAGAAACGGACAACTCGGAAACCACCACGATCACACCAGCAGCCACGCAAGCCAAAATTCAAATACCTCCAATCGCAGCCGACGCAACCGTGGGTCAAAGGGTGACAGACCAGCGAAAAGAAACACAACCCCCAATGAACAGCGCCCCGAAGCAAACAACAAACCAGGACCTTCCAAACCCAATACCCCACCCAGACCGGTAAGTCCATTCCAATTCAATCTACATAAAAATGGCTCTCTTCAATACCCTCAACATAAATCTGCCAACAAACAACAACCCTCCCAACAACAATAGACCGGTCAACCCTCATACTCAAAAGAAAAATTTCTGTTTTGCAATCCAATGAAACCTCTACGGCCTGAGAGCGCGCTTATCAGAACTACAACTCATCTCCTCTCAGTACTCCCCAATCATATTTTCCCTGCAAGAAACTCTGGCACCAGCACATATGATCCCGAAAACCTATTTGAAAGGCTATCACCTCAATCATCAACCGGGCCTTCAAGGCGCCGGACTCGCCGTCGAAATTGGATTTCGCACTTCTGCCCATCAACTCATCATCAAACGGAATCGCTATACGCCTTGACTCACCTATTGAAATCTCCATTTTTTCACTCTACATCTCTCCAAAAGTGTCATTTTAAGAGTTCAGGGACGAACTAGCGAATATAGTTAGTCAATTATCAACACCTGTCCTCATTATGGGAGACCTTAATGCACACTCCACAGAGTGGGGTTGTTCTCACACAGACAGGAAGGGAACTTTCCTCGTAGATCATGCGCTCAATAAAAATTTAACTGTACTCAACAACTCCCTCCCCACAAGAATCTGCCCAGCCATCGGTAACACATCCGCTATCGATGTAAGTCTTGTTTCCTGGAGTTTAAGTTCCAAAATTAAGTGGAACGTGCTGGAAGACTGCTACGGCAGTGATCATTTTCCCATTTCGATAACACTGGAACACCACACGCCTGAATTTATCATTAGATCTAGGTGGAAATATGATGACGCTGATTGGATTGGGTATCAAATCGATCTGGAGAGACCTCTACATAGTGGGCCCCAACATAATATCGAAACTTTCTCTACACTATTTTTTGAAACTGCGCAAAAAAACATTCCCAGAACGACCGGAACCCCTGGGAGACCCTTGGTTCCCTGGTGAAATACAGATGTTCGTGATGCCGTAAAACTTCGTCGAAAAAAGATGAGATTCCTCAAACGTCTCGATTGCGACGATCCCCGCATGCAAGCTGCCCTCATCGAATACAAGGCAGCACGTTCGACAGCGCGCATTTAAAAAGGCTAAACAAGACAGTTGGAAAAACATTCCTAGAGGAAATGAACTCCTCCACTCCCTCCCCCAAACTTTGGGAAAAAATAAAATGCCTCAATGGGGTCAACAGATCCAGCCGCTTCCACCTACTCCTAAATCAACAATACACCAATGATCCCACCCTTCCAGCCGATTCCTTCTGCAATTTTTTCTCCTCCATCTCCTCCTATGATCACAGCCCTAACAACCCAACAATCGGCTTTTCCATTTATCTGCAACTTGACTACAATGCTGATTTTAGCTTAAAAGAACTGGAAAAAGCGCTTGAGAATGTGAAAGGAAAGTCCGCCGGAATGGACGAAATTGGCTACCCCTTGCTTAAACATCTTCTACCACTGGGGAAAACTATTTTCCTTAACATACTAAATGGATTCTGACAAAGTGGAAATATTCCCAGCCAATGGAAGGAAGGTCTCGTTATCCCCATCCCCAAACCACATCAAGACCTACACCAACTGAATAGCTATCGCCCTAGAACGCTCCTAGACTGTTCAGGCAAGATCCTCGAGCGTATAATGAAGCGACGATTCGTTTTAATCCTCGAGTCAACCAATCGTCTTGACCACCGACAATTTGGCTTCCGCCCTGGTCTCATCACCGACGATCATCTGGCAACATTTGAAAATACACTGGAAAATGCTCTATCGAGAAACTAACACGTTGAATGTTTGTCCCTGGATCTCTCAAAGGCGTTTGATCGAGTCAGTCAAAATTCTTTCCTCGATCAAAGAATGGGGGATTGTGGGTAGAATGAGTAGTTATATTCAAAGCTTTTTAACTGATAGACGGTGTACCGCAGGGCTCGGTGATAGCCCCAACGCTCTTCTTGATTGGCCTATAGTCCGTCTTTGAAGTTGTTCCTCAGGATACTGAAATATTGGCCTATGCTGACGATATCATCTTGATATCTTCCTCGCCCTATTCTCGCCTTGCCCGTAAAAAACTTCAATTCGCTGTTGATAAGATTTCCAACTGGGCTCCTACAGTCGGATTCTCGTTTGTACTCGTTTGTACTTCACTAGTAATGTTGAACTAAAACATCCCTCTGGTTCGTTCAGCTCGAATTCTTGGAGTTTGGATAGACGACCACCTCAAGTTCACAAAGCACATTAACAACGCTCAAAACACCGCTAAAGGTAAACTTAATATCCTGAAAAAACTCTGCAACCCTTTTAAACAGGTGTTTTTTAGGAAATTTGCTAACAATTCCATTCAATTTGGACATACTTTTTACAAACTAATTTGTTCGTAAAATGAAAGTTCACAGGATCCGTTACATTATCATATTTTTTATAATTGTGATAAGTGAAAAATAACGTCCAAAACAGTCAAAATCGAACGGTATGTTAACATTAGGTACACATGCCAAATTTGGAACACCTACCCTACTACCTATCATTCAAAACTACTGCCACGGAGGAGATGGGGATGAATAACGCGAAAGTGTTCAAATCCCAGAAAAACAAAGAAAAAAAAGGTAATAGGATGCAACCGATATACTCCTATTGTCCTTTAATGCTTGATATGCTGCAATGGTTGTCAGTTAAGCAGAGGATTACATACAACAGTTTAATTTTTATATTCAAAATGAAGAAAGGAATGTTACCAACTTATTTACTGGATGGCCTGCAGTACGGAATCGATATCAACAGATACAGTACAAGGAGAACTCAAGATTTTAGATTGACAAACACGAAAAAAAGAGGTGAGCAAACGATCTATTTTCTACAACCGATTGAAGATGTATAATGATCTACCGATGAACATCAAAGACAGTTAAACTTGAATGTTTTTAAGAAACTGACAATACAATTTGTCAAACAGACAATTTGATACAAAGACTACTTCTAAAAAGGATCATATCAATGTGATGAAGTTCTGACGAAGCATCAGATAGAAAATTGTACGGTGATGGACATACGCGGGAGAAAGACGATCTAATCGTACAGAAGTTGAACTAATACCCAATGTTAACATAATTATCCAGAGGATGAAAAGTCCTACCTACTCCTAAAGAAGCGTATGGGGTGGGGGATTGACCCAAATGAGCCAATGGGACCATTACAAACAAAAAAAAAATAACGTAAATTATGCAATTATTTTCGTCTCAGGTCAAAGTTAAAAAAAAATCGCTATCAAATTTAATTGTACACAAAATTTTGCATAAAGTTTGCTGTTGATCCATAAATTTATTCTCAGATTGCTATCATATTTTTAAAACCTTAATTACGCCCAATTTTGCTCTCGTTTATAAATGAACACCAAAAGATGCTATCAGTTTGCAATCGCCACCATATTTTGGTTTCAGTTTGCTTTCAATTTGGGCATCAAAGTCTGCTAGCATCAGGAAATTATTTCGGTATAATTGCAAGCAGGTATAAGGTAAAGCTACCTACTTTTTGTTGTGGGCGATATATTGAATAGAAAAAAGTTATCTTTTTCAGAGAAAGAGAGATCAAAAAAGTTCTGGCTATTGTTATTCTAAGACAAATCCGTTTGTCTGGAAATCCAAATACCTATAGGACTTTTACAAACACCCTTCGTATACAAAACGAATACAGGCACCTTGGAAGGGATTTGATTTATTCAAAATGCACCGCCAAGCATATATGCTGCTGCTGTATTTAGTTCTGACGTTCTGTAGCCTGCGCCACAGGTCAACGAAAGGCATAACATAAATATAACGATTAGTTCGTTCGATTTGCCGGGCAGTTGAGAATTTTCTTTTGACCGGGTCAGACGTTGGTCGGACGCTTACAGAAGACTCCGCTTTCAGTGATAAGAAGTTCCACTTTAATTAAATTAAGTCGGTGCTGTATTTTGGCTTCGGTTACGATCTGTTCCCGGCCAGCAATATGAAGTTCATATTGTTGGTATCTTTTCTTGGTGCGGCATTGATCGCGGCCGCCGAGGGTCGACTTTTTATCAACCCTTATCCCCGGTTCCATTCTGTGAAACCATTATCAGTGCGCGATAACCAAGATGTCGGTCAGCCACTTTTCCTTACGCCATTTATCAAGAACAACTCCATCGATGCCGGGCGTCAGGCGGCTCGAGTTGTGGACGATAGCATTTTCCCGAAGGAGGTTGAGCACTATTCGGGATATTTGACTGTTAACGAAACGGTGAATTCGAATTTGTTCTTCTGGTACTTTAGGGCGCACAATGACGTCAACTATGAGTCTCCGGTAGTGCTATGGCTGCAGGGAGGTCCAGGAGCGTCCTCCTTGTTTGGACTTTTCACCGAACATGGCCCATTTTGGGTAGACTCAGACATTAAGTTACAGCCCAGAAACTATTCGTGGCATCTCAACCATCATGTTATCTACATTGACAATCCGGTTGGAACTGGATTCAGCTTCACCGATCACGCCGAAGGCTACTGCACCAACGAAGAACAGGTCGGTAATCAATTGTATGAAGCACTGCTCCAGTTCTTCCAGCTGTTCCCAGATCTGCAAAAGCGTCCCTTCTTTGTCACCGGAGAATCTTACGGCGGAAAATACGTTCCTGCAGTTTCACATGCGATCCACCGCCATAACGAGAATGCAAAGTTGAAGATAAACCTGAAAGGTTTGGCCATTGGCAACGGGCTGTGTGATCCTTTCCATCAGCTAGCCTACGGAGATTACCTGTATCAGTTAGGCTTGATCGATTCTAACGCTCTGAATCAGTTCCACGACTATGAGAAGAAAGGAAAAGAGTGTATCTCTAAGAAAGATTTCGAGTGTGCCTTCGAGGCATTTGATGCGTTGATCAATGGTGACCAATTTCCTGCGGGATCATTGTTCAAAAATGTGTCCGGATTCGATACGTACTTCAACTATCTGTCAACTAAACCGGATCCAACTGATGAGTACATGGGTCAATTCCTGCAACTACCTGCCACTCGACGAGCCATTCACGTTGGCAATAATACATTCCACGATCTGGATAGCGAGAACCAAGTGGAGAATCATTTGAAGCTGGACGTGATGAACTCGGTTATCCCGTACCTGGAAGAACTGCTGAACCATTTCCGTGTGGTCATCTATAACGGGCAGCTCGATATCATCGTAGCGTATCCGTTGACCATGAACTACGTGCGCAAGTTGAACTTCCCAGCCCGAAAAGAGTACGAAAAGGCACCGCGTTACATTTGGAAGGTCGATGGTGAGATTGCCGGATATGCAAAGGAAGCCGGCAACCTCGCGGAGGTGCTGGTTCGAAACGCCGGCCACATGGTACCGAAAGATCAACCGAAATGGGCTCTAGATTTGATTATGCGATTGACCCATGATAAGGGGTTTTCTCGAAAGAGGAACTAGGTTTGTTTTGAGCATTAGCATTAAGAAAAGGATTTTCTATCAATAAAGATTTTTGTTTATTAAAATAGTGGTTTTGTGTAACCGTTATCCGAATTCAGTGCATTTTTTGTTGTGACTAGGAACTAGAAACTTCTTTCCTTATTCATTCCGTAGGTATGTTTCGTTTTATTCTAAATTCCGTCTCAGTTTATGTGGAATTTACCTATATTGCCAAACATAACTTTTTTATTTGGGACTTTCATCCCTGCACTTATCTACTTACCTACCTACCTACCTAAGGTTCCGGCGCCGATTGACCGACGCATAGGGCTGAGATAAAAGATCTCCACTCCGGGCGATCCGGAGCCAGCGTCTTCACTTGCTGCCGGCCAAGGTTTTTATCAACTTTGCGGATTTCAGCGGCTAGACGACGCCGCCAAGAGCTTCTGGTCCATTCGATGTCCATCTGGATTTCAGTCAAGCGCCTCTCTGCAAATCTCGTTTTCATCTCTTCGCAGCGAGTGCTCAATCCATCTCCACTTACGGCCCCGAATCTCGATCTCTAGAGCCTTTTGATGACCTCCTGACATCGCGAAACGACTGTCCCATGCTACGAATGAACAATTACGGAGACGCAAACGCTAATAGGGATTTTCTGATCCGGGTTTCGATGTCTTTCTTGGTACCATCATCAGGTGTAATCTGGCTGCCAAGATAGTGGAAGCACCCCACTTTCTCAACCTGTTGTCTAGCTACCACGTAATTGGAACGATTTTCTGTGTTCATTTCCATCGACTTGGTTTTTCCGACATTGACTTTAAGACCTGCTGCCTTTTAGCTTTCGGTGAGGTCGTCGACCACGCAGGTTTACGATGAGAAAGAGTAGCCGTTATAAGTTACATCGTTGTCTTACTCCAGCTGTTGGCGCAAGAACCGGGCCAACTACGGTCGGAATTGTTCAGTGGACTGTATGGGATCGGAATAGAGAAACACGCGGCGGATTTACAAAACACTACAAAACTGTATTTCTCTAAACGGGACAAATTTGCAGCAAGGACTGCTCGCGTCGGTGGTCGGACTAAAACTTAACTGTTTTTTCTTCTCTCTGGTTCAATATGCGATGCTTCGTCGTCGCTCGCATTTTCTCTCTCTCGTTCGGGCGTCTTGCTAGTTAGCGCTGGGGGTGTCCAAGCTGTTTCGGACGGAACATACTCCCCCCGGGATGGGCGGAGCCGCATCATATCCTCTTGAGTGTTGATTGTTGTCTTCAATTGGGAGCACCGAGACCTTGTTAATTGCTCGCCGGTAGACGGAGTTGCCACAAGCGACATCTATGGCACGGACCAGGCCATCTGGACCAGGGTAGACTTGGGTGATTCGGGCTCGTTTCCATTGAAGCGGCGGTTGGTTCCTGTCCTTCAACAAGACTATCATTCCAGGGCGAATATTTGGCATTTGCTTGATATTCTTCTTGCGTGGCTGCAGGCTGATCAGGTACTCGTTGGACCACGCTCGCCAGAAGTGATCTCTCATTTGCTTGAGGTGCTGCCATCGACTCAATCGGCCAGCGTTGACATCCTCTAACGACGGTTCCGGCAAAGCAGTAAGAGGGCGACCGATGAGGTAGTGTGAGGGGGTGACAACTTCGGGAGCTTCTGGGTCGTTCAGGACGGTGTACAATGGCCTCGAGTTAAGCACTGCCTCGATTGACGTGAGTATGGTGGCAAGTTCCTCAAACGTCAATTTGGCGTTACCAGCGATGCGCGTTAGGTACGTCTTCATGCACTTGACTGCGGCTTCCCACAGTCCGCCGAACTCCGGGGCATTCGCAGGGATGAAATGCCACTCTATCTCTTTGGGTTGAGCGAAAAGTTGGATTTTCTTCAGGAAAACTTCGTCTTGGAATAGCTTGTAGAGTCGGTCGAATTCGCTACTTGCACCTCGGAAATTTGTCCCACAGTCGGAATGAATTTGTTGCACCATGCCGCGGCGACCGATGAATCGATCCAGTGCGGCCAGAAAGGCATCTGTGGACAAATCGGATACTGCCTCTAGATGCACAGCTTTGGTCGCCATGCACACAAATACTGCAACGTATGCTTTCGTCAATGTCGGTCGACGTCTTCCCTCCTTGATCCACAGCGGGCCGGCGTAATCCACACCGGTGATAGCAAATGGGGGCGATGGAATTACTCGTTGCTCAGGCAAATTCCCCATTAGCTGTGAAGGCGTCGTCGGATTCGTTCGGAAGCATTGGACGCATGATCGGATGACCTGTCTAACGGTTGACTTGGCGTTTAACAACCAGTATCTTTGGCGGATAGCTGCCAGCACACCAGCCTGTCCGGTGTGCAGGTGTTCTTCGTGCAGCGAACGGATTAACATTTTCGTAATTGGGCTATGGTTCGGCAAAATGATCGGATGTTTGGTTGCAAACGGTAAGTTGGAACGTTGGATTCGGCCTCCAACTCGGAGTAGGTCATCAACTAAAATTGGGTGAAGGTTCCCAATTCGGCGGCAAGGTTCGTCGGATTTCAATTTCCGGATGTCATCGGCTAGTTCTGTGTGCTGCGCCAACCAGATGATGGATCGGGTGGCTTGGCGTAGCTCGGAGATAGTGGGGTACGGCGACAGAACTAGTTCGGTACCTGCTTTATTCCTGCGATGGTTGTTCACGAACCTGTGCATGTACGCAACGATACGCTGGATTTTTCGGAAGCTGCTGTGTCTTGAGAATAATGCGAAGTCGTCCATACTAACGGCTGGAGCGGAAACTACCACAAGTTTGTACTCAGGTAATTGGTCTGACGGGATGTCTTCGACTTCGTAAGTTGCGGTTTCAGCGAGGCTCAAAAACTCTGGCCCATGCCACCATAGACTGTTGGAGCACAAGTCGTCTGGTAGCTGGCCACGGGACACAACATCGGCTGGATTTTCCTTGGAAGGCACGTAAGACCACTCATAACCCGCAGTAAGCTCTTGGATCTTGGTGATGCGGTTGCGGACGAAACTTTCGAGGCGCTCTGGCGGTCGTTTCATCCACGCTAGGAAGATTTGGCTGTCAGAGCGTAGGTGAACCTTGTCGATTTGCATTTTGAGAGCGGGTAGGATCTTGGGGATGAGACGAGCCAACAATAAAGCTGCACACAACTCCTTTCGTGGGATGGTGATGTCCTTTAGAGGAGCGATCTTGGATTTGCTGGCAAGGAGTCTCATCTTGGCGGTACCGTCTGGAAGCAGGCTGCGCAAATAGACATTTGCACCGTAGGCTATCATCGATGCATCGGCGAAACCTTGCACTTCGTACGATGTGGCTTCGTCGAACGTAACTCTTCTCGGGATGGTCAAACTGTTGAGGGTCGGCAAGGAACTAGCCAGTTGCAGCCAGCGGTTTCGGATGGTTTCGTCTTCGATGGGTTGATCCCAATCAACCTTGGCCTTCCACAGGTTCTGTACCAGCAACTTCGCCACGACTGTTACAGGTGCGATCAACCCAAGGGGGTCGTAGATTTTGGCGATGTTGGAGTAGATTGATCGTTTTGTTAAACACTCACTTATTTCACACTTTGGTTCGGCGATCAGCAACTCATCTTCTCTGGGGCTCCATTTTATGCCCAACACTTTTATAACACTGTTCGGGCGACACTCTTCGAGGCACACATCTTGTTCTTGAGAGTCTTTCGGGATAACGTTCAACAGCTCTTTGGAATTTGAGCACCACTTATGCACTGGAAAGCCTCCTCTGGCTAACATCTTCGTCAATTGTTTGAATGACTCTTCAGCCTCGGATAGAGTGTCGGCACCGGAAAGCACATCATCCACATAGAAATCTTCCTTTGCTATTCGTGCACCAATCGGGAACTCTGCTGCTTCGTCTTCGGCTAACTGCTTCACACATCGGACGGCTTGGAACGGAGCTGATCCTGTTCCGTAGGTCACTGTCGTCAACTCCAACACACGCAGTCGATCTCCTGGATTCTCCCTCCAAAATATTCGCTGGAAACTGGTATCACTTGGATCCACTTGCACCTGGCGGTACATCTTCGCTATGTCCGCTGTAAAGGCGAACTTGTGCTTGCGGAATCGGAGCATTATCGAGAAAAGGTCGTCTTGAATGGTTCCTCCCACTTGCAGTACATCGTTGAGTGACAGGGCTTTCGGTGACATTTTGGCGCTTGCATCAAACACAACTCGGCATTTGGTCGATGTACTACTGGGTCGAAGCACGGCGTGGTGAGGCATGTAATATCGTGGGTGGTTCGGAGGGTCATCTTTCTCATTCACTTCTTTGCAGTGCTTAAGCTTCTCATACTCACAAATGAATTGGACGTATTGATCTTTCAGCTCGGGATTTTTGTTTAAGCGCTGCTCAAGCATCATGTAGCGGGTGTAGGCTAATGCTCGGTTGTCGGAGAGTTGATCCTTGTTCAAACGAAATGGCAATTTAACAACGAATCGGCCTTCGTTGTTTCGTCGGTACGTCGAGCGGAAATGAGCTTCACATTCTTCGTGTTCTGTCGTGACGTTGGTGTCTGCAGGAATCTCTTCGAGTTCCCAAAAACGACAGATCGATTCTTCAGCATTGTCTAGCGAAGCTGCGTGGGAATAGCAGAGGTTTGCTTGGTTCGTCAGAGGTTCGTTGAGAACGCCAGAAACTATCCACCCTAGTTTCGTTTCTCGGAGTTCTGGAAGATCGTCGGCCAACTTAATGCATCCTGGTTGCATTAGTTGAAAGAATAGTTCGGCACCCACAAGCACATCGATCTTTCCAGGTTTGTGGAACTCCGGGTCGGCTAGTTGCACTCCAACGGGAATGTTCCAGTTGGTCACTTGGATATTCGAGGATGGTATTTCACCTGTCACGGTCGGAGTCACGAGGCACTCGATGGATTTCTTGAAGTCGGTGCATCGTGATTGGAGTTGAATCACCACTTTGCTTCGAGCCAATGTTTTGACGCCATTAATTCCTCGGATGGGCACTGTCACCTGTTGCAAGCGCAATCCTAATCGTTGGGCGAACTCTTCTCTGACGAAATTTACTTGAGACCCACAATCAAGCAGGATACGGCATGGTTGAAGCTGGTTTCGGACATCTACGGTGTTAACCATGGCGGTCAACAGGAAAACTGTTTTCGATGATTGGATGTGGTGTGTGAACCAAGCTGTGGCCGTAGTTTGCTCCTGCTTCTCCTTGAGCTCCTCGGGATGCGGTGTGGGTGCGCTGCTGCTTGCTGCCTCAAAGCTCTTCGTTGATTCGTTATGGAGCTGAGTGTGATGGCGCTTCCCACATTTCCGACAGGTTTTCTTCGATTGGCAGTCCCGAGAGCTGTGACCTTTTCTCAGACAGTTAAAGCACACCCCACTGGCCTTTACCTTCTCCATCCTCTTTTCGAAATCCAAGCTGCTGAGGATGTTGCACTGGAAGTTCATGTGCGGACCTTGGCAAAACTCGCAACATTCTTTCGGCGTGGAACTAGTTGAGGCAGCATGAACTTTGAGAGCTGGATACTTGGCGGTAATTGGTTGCGGCTTTTGCTTGAGAATTTGAGAACTTGTTGGATAACTTGCTTCACAATTTTCGAGGATTTGGCAGCGGCTTTTGAGGAAGGTAATCGTCGGTTCGTATTTCGGGAGTTCTCCTCGCTTCTGGTGGGATTCCCAAGCCTTTCTTGTATTTCGGTCAAGCGCACTGGTCACAAGGTACACTACCATCACTTCGGAAACACCCGTGAATTCTTGCTTCAGGTATTTTAGGCTCTCTACATGACGAGTGGATTCATCCAGCAGTCGTCGCAGCTCTTTGTGGGTTTCGGAACTCATTTTTTGCAGGGTGAGCAAGCCACGAATATGACTCTCGACAATGACCCTTTTGTTTTCGTATCGGTCAGTTAATATGTTCCACGCCTGCTCATAGTTACCTTCGGTGATCACCTTTGCATCCAGGGCTCCAGCAGCACTCTGGACGAGCGCCTTGTCAAGGTGATAGAGTTTTACCGCGTCGGAATCGTTCGATTTCTCCATTAAGTCTTGGAAAATCGCTTTGAACTTCGGCCAGTTCGAGTATTCACCATCGAAGGTTGGTATCGGTACCTTGAGTGGCTGCTGCTGCACGACAACTTGAGGTTGCGCCATTCGGGCACTGGCGGGGGTGGCATCATGCTCCATGATAAGCTCTTCGACTGCAGCGAACACCAGATTGAAGCACTCTTCGAATTTTGTGTACACTGTTTCGGCACGTTCCAATTCTTCTTCGGGCACTAGCTCCATCACCTTGCTATGGAAGCCACTATACTCCGTGTATGCGGCATCCAAATTTCTTCGGTAGGTCTTCAGCTGCGCATGGGGCACTTTATATTCAGCAGCACTTAAGGAATTTTGCACTCTCACGATCTTCTTATGCACCTGTTCACATTCGGATTCGCTTTTCCTTTCGTCCTCGTATCCGAAAAACTCGGATTCACTATTTTCGTTTACGCTAGGGACGATCCCCGGTGGCGTATGCAACAAAGACATTTTGTCGTTTCACTCGCGACGAAAATACAAGCGTTTTAACTTCAGTGTCTGAACGCTTCACACAAACAACGCGACGGAATTTCGGTTTTCCGATTTACACGCACAAACATGCGACGAGTTTCGATTGTCTTCTTCGCACGTACACACAAGCGACGGGACTTCGAAATGTCTACACACAAGCGACGATTGTGTTGTTCTGTACATCGAATTTCGAAAGCACAAACAAGCGACGGTTTGCTTTTTTTTCACACTATGTGTCGAATTGCGGAAAGCACAAACAAGCGACGGTTTGCTTTTTTCTGTGTGTGTGTCGAAAGACGGAAAGCACACTGGGCGACAAAGAGCAACGAAAAGAATGTTCTCTGGCCCACACGCACACAGCCACACGCGCGATGATTTGCAGTTTTCCTTGCTAAAATGGAAGCGGAATCTTTTTTCGGCACTAGATCCGGAATCGAACGGACCACTATGTTGGCGCAAGAACCGGGCCAACTACGGTCGGAATTGTTCAGTGGACTGTATGGGATCGGAATAGAGAAACACGCGGCGGATTTACAAAACACTACAAAACTGTATTTCTCTAAACGGGACAAATTTGCAGCAAGGACTGCTCGCGTCGGTGGTCGGACTAAAACTTAACTGTTTTTTCTTCTCTCTGGTTCAATATGCGATGCTTCGTCGTCGCTCGCATTTTCTCTCTCTCGTTCGGGCGTCTTGCTAGTTAGCGCTGGGGGTGTCCAAGCTGTTTCGGACGGAACACCAGCAGTTACCGGAATTGGATCAGTCAAGACACCGTCGTGCAGGACCTTGCAAGAAAATGCCTCGTACTGTGCTTCGATGAGATGGACTAGTTACTCTGGGACTCCTCGTCGCCTTAGAGCTGCCAGATGTTTTCATGGCTCAGTCGGTCGATTGCTTTTTAGAAATCAACGAACACCAGCAGAAGAGAGTCCTGGAATTCATTGATTTGTTCCAGTATTATTCGTAGCGTTGTGATGTGGTCCACACATGATCGTCCGGTTCGGAATCCAGCTTATTCCAGTGATCCCGATTCCAGATTCTGTTCTGGATCACTTTTCAGAGTACTTTGAGAGTTGTACAGATCAAAACTATGCCACGCCAGTCACCGCACTCGGTCAGGTCTCCTTTCTTCGGGACCTTTACGAGGATACCCAGCATCCAGTCGGCCGGGAATGTTGCAGTATCACAGATGTCAGCGAAAAGACGAAGAAACATTTGTGTTGATAAGGCAGGGTCGGCTTTGAGCATCTCAAAATGCAATCGATTCCAGGCGCTTGGTTGGATTTCATGATGCGATTGCCGCTTCTATTTCAGCCGGGCAGGGCGCTTCCGAGTTGACGCCATTTGTACTACTCACTGTTGGCGATTCAAGCTGTTCAACGTATGCCATTTTCACCTCTGGATTCTCCAGCCGGCGAACAACGTATCGACCTCCGACTTTCTCCTCTCGCCGTTAGACACACACAACTCTCAGTCGTATCTCACCGAGGACGAGGTGATGGTCCGATGCAATGTCTGCGCTTCGTTTGTTGCGGAGATCAAAAAGGCTCCTTCTCCACATCCGGCTGATGGAGATGTGGTCAATTTGATTTTCTGTTTGGCCATCTCGGGATACCCAAGTGACCGGGTGCCAAGGAAAGTAGTCAATTTGAATTCATAGAAAATCGTCAAGCCTTTGCCATGGGATCATTGGACCGAGAAGCCTAGTGGAGGTTGTCGGAAAACTAGAGGCAGTTGAGTCAAAAAAAGACCGCCGAGCCGGTAGCGAGATGAAAGGTTGTCGAACAACAGGGGCTAATGAGTCGAGCTTATCGAAGGTTGTAACCGAGCGAACCGAATAAAAGTTCTCGTCGTGCAAAACGATGTGAATAGGCGATGGAAGCGAAAAGTTTTACTTTCTGTCCTTAAGAAAACCCGGTAAGATCTATCAAACGTTTGCGAAATTTGAGCTGCAGCATTTGCACTCATGTTGATCGTAACCATAACTTGCCAGTGCTTCCATCGCCAAGAAAGTCATTCCAACTTCTACCATTCGGAAGTAAAGTAATCTGTAGTTTTCATCTTGCTGCTTCAAACATAAAAAAAAACAATTAAGCAAGGATTGTGATATATAACTTACTATGAAAAAAAAACACACAAATAACTGGCTGACTAAGTTCTAAAATTGCGAATGAAATGAGACTTTATTCCCAGAATGCGAAGTTGTATAACCTTTTTCTACAAAATCCGTTCATGCAACTATATTTGATAGATTAAAACCTTAAGGATAGAATTTGTGAAATACGAAAAATATATAACCAACCATCTAGTCCATTGAAGATCTGAATCATGAGCACTATTTTTTGCATCAAGAGTAGAGATGTGGTTTGTCTTAAGACCTAAGTGTAATTCATAATTTAAGAAACATTACCTGTGATTCTTCGCACAATTCATCAATAATTCAGGTTCCGTTGAAGAATCTCACATGTCACATCCAAGTTGTACATTTTGTATATGAGTCTGCTTACAATATTCTTACGGTAAAATTAAAAACATAATCCAATAAACTCTACAATCACTTTTTCGGAGCTCCGTCTGCTTAATTAACGGTGGTTCCCGAGGCCATTTTGGCCTGTTTTTTGTTTTCCCGTTCGCGCCTTCGCAATTTTTTGCGCCTTCGATCAATACTGGCTAGTTCGGCTTTGATGGCATTGTACGTTTTACGAAGTTCCTGTATTTTTTTCTTCAGTATTGCAACACGCTGAGCGCTATTAAGAGCCGGATCTGCGAAAAAAAATATGTTAAATATCTTGCTAAGGAGATCCAACCTTTAAAAAAAACTCACCCAAATTGACAAGGAAATTGTACTGACAGGGTCGTCCGGATCGCCCGGACGCCGGCGAAGCAGATCCACTGGCAGCGGACGAATGACCTCCACCTCCCCGATGCAGGGCGGCCGAATCGGAATTATCCTCGCTATCCGTAGCTGCTGTATCGTTTTTGTCGACACGGGTTCGTTTTGTTGTCCCAGAATTGTGGTCGGAGCAGTAATTATCGTCCGATTCGGAATCCGACGACGAAGGGGGTGGTACATGGCGACGACGGACCATGTAGATCGAGTTGAACGGTCCGGGAACGGATTGATGCGACCGGAGGTACATATTGTAGTGAGAGTGTGCAAGATTTAGTTTATGTTTGAATACTTAAGGAGTTGGTGGAGATTAACGCTTGTTTTATATCAATTCAATGTGTACCTGAAGGGGGTTTTCATTTTTTATCCTAATAAATCTAGGTGCTTTTAATGCTGACAGGTATTCATATCAATATTTCAACGAATAGATTGACCTGTTTTAAGATTTTAATGTAATGTTCAATTCAATGAATGAATATGAGCTTCGTAGGAAAATGGAGAGGCTGGGGATGACGAATAATGTACAAACTGAGACTCTGTATATCCCACCACTCTCATCCTACTCACTAGACACGAATGCCACAAGGTGGTAAAGTGTCATAAATAAACCTAAAAAAAAACTCTCATCCTACTATTTCAAAACTCAATCTTACCGCGGTGCTGACTGGGGTGCATATCAACTTAGCAGAGATCGAGTTCTTAACGCCGTTGGATGCTTCGTTCACATATAAAATGAATAAGAGTTAAAAAATTCATACCGATAATTGGAAATTTTTGTCAAACAATTGTTAAAAAAAAAAAGTGTTTGGCTCCTTAAAACCTGAAGGTACGAACCTTTTCAAATAAAGATTTAGAAAAAAAAAATGGAAATTTTCGCGAATGAGCTCTTTAATCCGACACATTGCTTTATGCTAACGACCTGAAGCTTTTTAGGAAGAATGTCAGTGCTGTTGACTGTATTACTTTACAAACGAGTGCAGCTTAGCAGTATTCGGAACGATAAGAACCTTATTTAGCGATGTGATTTCAACTATCTAGTTTCAAGTTGCTCAAATTCCGCGATAATTTTCCTGGTTATTCAATTTTCAAAGAACCCAGCCCTAAAAAAATAAGGTATAAACGCTTACCGTTGCTTCCAATACCGCGCAGACTTCCTCGCGAGCCGTTATTGCCCAAACTGCCGGCCGTCCTTCTCCGCTTGTTGATCGGTTCTTCGCTGGTTTTGCGTGGTCTACGCTTTTTAGTCGGAGACGATTCCGGTTCTTGATCTGAAACACGAGAAACGATTATTGTTAATTATCTCACTATTTTTAAAGTCTAAGCCTTTTGGGACTCACTCTCATCCTGACTGACGGAATCCCTCGGAGAGCTGCTCGGAGTATCGGCCGCATCCGACGGTTTCCTGCCGGGGTGGTTTCCAGTCATGGCAATCGTTTCGATGTTCGGTTCCAGCTCCATCGGAATCTGCTTCAGGTCGGACGCAGCAATGTTCTGGGGCTGCAGGAACGAGCTTCCAGTTTCCACGTACACCTTGGTGGTTTCCTTCTGAGCGGCTGCCGAGGAAACGCCACAAACCGGGGCCGGCGACCCGGGGATGGTTTCCTCGCACAGCAACAGCGACAACGATTCGCTGCTGTTGGATGGCTGTTGCTGTTGTTGGGTTTGTTTTTCCGGCGTTTCTGGTCCCCGTTCCTGGGCCGGATTGCTCGGTGGCTGGATTGGCGGATGATTTTGCTGTTCTTCCCGCCTTAATCGTTCGAGTTCGTTTTGTGCGAACGAATCTTGTTGGTCTTTCAGCTTAAGGTAGCTATGGGAGCCGATACCTCGACTGTTGGCGGCGGTCAGCTCACTTTGAATGATCGTTTCCAGAATGCTAGGCTGTTTGGATTTCTTCTGGTCGGCACTGCTGCTGTGGACGATGTGTGCAAATAGAGATGGTTGCGGTTCGTCTTTCGGCTCGTTCGATATTTCCGGTTTGTAGACAAGCTTCTCCTTACTGGCCACTGCGGCAACGGCAGCTGCCGATGCGGCCTTTTGTATGTCCATCTGGCTGAGGTGGGTTTTGTCTTCGACTTCCACTTTGATAAGTTTCTCGAAATCGGTCTGCTGATTTGGATGACCGGTAGAAATATCGAGAGCTTCCGGATCTTCGATGACCAACCGATGTTCGGAGTCATTGCTGTCCGTGCTGTCTTCATCGTGGTGGGTGAAGCGGGACTCAGCTTGAACAAGGTTGGAAGTTTCGAGTTTTTTGATACTTTCGGTGAGATTTTGATTCTTGGTGCTGGTCGTAGGCGGAAGTATTTCCGGCTGAGCGGTTACTGAGAAAGATGTGAGCGGTTTAATAGGAATGACCAATGGTTTGGTATTTTCCAACTCCTTTTTGATTAGAAGGGGCATCTCGATCTTCGGTGGTTCCGCATGTATAGTTTTTATGGGGATCACTGGAGCGAAGTTAGAAGCTTCCAACTTAAGCGGAGCTGCAGCGATGGGCGTCGAACTGATGACCGATTCAATGGGTACAAGAGATGGCGTTTTGTGGTGTGGTGTAGGGATAATATATTTCGGCAACTCAGTTTTTACAGTACTGGTAGAACTTTGCTGCTGCTGTAGAGCCTTCAATACCTTATCCGCGATAGAGGGAGGTTTCTCGATTTTCGGGGCATCGAACTCGAAATTCATGTCATTGAAATATTTTTTACAATTTTCCAAAGTAGGTTCCTCCTTAATCTTCTCCTCATGTTTTGAAGGGCTCTTCATAATCTCATTACCCGAAATATCTAACCCAGTTGGAGACATAACGGGTGTAAAAATACCCTTAGTAACAGCGGCCAGTTTAGCGGGCTCCGGTTTCATGTCTTCAATCGGTTTCTCATCTTTAATCGAAGAAATAACCGATAATGGTGATTTACGCAAGATTTCAAACGAAACATCCAATTTGGATGCAGAGGAAAATCCGGCGAAGTGTGGAGATGATTTTTCCGGAGTAACCATTGTACTACTGAACGAGGCAGCGGCACCTTCCAGCTCACTGAGCAAAAGTTTCTCCTTTTCCGGGTCACGTTCCTTCTCCCGTCTAACCAACTTCAGTTTGTCCGTCTCCTTGATGGGTGATATTTTCTTAGCCTTTTTGTCGCTCAAGCCTAGAGGATCCAAAACGGTTGGTTTCCGAATTATGCCCTTCTTAGCAGACTTTTTATCCTCAGGGGTGACAATCGTCGGATTTAACGAGGCCACTACTTCGGCCTGCGGAACATCCGAAACCAGTCTCCTCGATGGACCACCTCCAGCAACACTGGTATCCGTATCGAAATCGACATCCTGGAACTCATACACATCGGAAATCTTTTCGTCCATCCTCGTACTGGATTCGAAAATCGACTTGATCGATAGTGCTTCTTTGTTAAGCAATTTATTCTGCGCCGGGGTCAACGTTGTAGATGATAGCTTCTTGTCCACTGTTGGAACGGCCAAAGGCTGCAGCTTCGAAGACGGTATGACAACTTTGTCCAGTTTCTTGTCCCCGGATAGTTTCTTCTCAGCTCGCAACGCAGCTAAAGTGCTAATGGATGATGAACCCGATGACTGGGAGGTACTGACCAGAGGTGGCGTAGGTGTTGTTTGTGTTGGAGCAATGGTTGCAGCTACGTTAGCAGGAATCGAAGAGGAAACGGCAGCCGAGACAGCAGTGGCTGACGTCGCTGTAACGATAGCTGATTTGTGGATAACCGTCGCAACTATCTCGTCTTGCACGTTTATCAGTTTAGCGTTCTTGGTCGTTGGGGCTGGATTTTGTGTAGCAATAACAGACGTTGGAGTTGACACTGTGAGCGTCATCGGATTTGCTGGTGCAGCGGTTATAGTGCGATGGGGCACTGGCGGTGGCTGAGCAGAGACTGTGTTACGCTCGACTCGTTCATCTGGTAGCAGGTGGGATGGCTTCGAGATGATTGGAGCCGAAGTTTCTTTTGCTGGTGGAGTCTGTACACCAGAGGGACCTGCAGCACCAGCTGCAGCAGCCGTTTCACCACCTCCGGCAGGTGCTGCCTTGTCACCTTCGGTTTCCCGTATGATAGTGCTAAATGCAAATTTAACAGCGTTGTTTTCTGCATTAGCCAGAATTGCTGCTGCGGTACCATATGTTTTAAGTGGAGGTCTGCTTGGCGTTGAGGTAGATACCTTCTCTTCCATGATGATCTTAACCCCCCTTTCTAGCGGCTTCTCTACAACTTTTTCAATGATTTTGGATGCACTGGTTTCAACAGATTTATGATGTTTAACAGTTCCAAAGGTGGAAATAGTGGAAATGACCGAACTGGTAGTTGTTGTAACAGCAATTGGCGTCGGAGTTGACACCGTGGGTGGTGGAATAGGGGTATCTGGTCCAGTGTCGGAATCCACCATTGCCGTAATGGGTGAACTTGAAAATGCTTTATTCGATGATTGAGACGAGTCCTCCTCACTGAGTGTACCAGACTCAGAAGATTTCTCGTGCTCTTCATCAGCGAAATCGTCTGTTTCATCCTTCAGCAGAGATGTATCGTCTTGAGCGTTCAAAACAGACTGAATGTTCGAAGGTGGTTTCGAATCTGCAGATTTCTTCGCTTCCCCAGCTGCAGCTGAAGCGCCACTCTGCCCTGTAGGAGCCACATCGGTTGTAGCAGTTGTGGTGGAATCGGAGGCTGGTGAGGTCGGCGATTTGAGTTCCTTGAATCCTTTCAGTTCCGATCGGATCTAGAGTAAATTTGTTTGAGGGGACAAATTCAGAAAAAACGTGCAATTTTCAAAAAGAGAAAAAGCGAACAAAAACGTTCGTTGGTTAGTCATGTTAGGTTTGGGCGGGTTTGTGGCGAACAGTGCTTCGCATACTTAAACATTACTTTCTACTGAAAAAACGTCTAACTGCTGGTGCGTCAGACGTTAATCGACGACACATCAGAAAGGTCATGGTCGATTTTGTTTTTTTTTGTTCGAATTACAACAAATTTAACTCTCATGCACTGACACGACATCTACAAAACGCTATCTTCGGGAAAGTGAGAAGAAAATCTGTTACGGCTTATTTTTCAGTAGTTTGCCAAATTTGAAAATTTTGAATAAAAACAGGTAGAATTTGAAGTTGATGCAATTGGTAATTTTGATGGGTTGTATAATAATAATAAGATTTTTGATTGAACGGATAATCATACACGAATTTGAATAATAAGCTATCTGAGTCTTTGTCAGCTTATGCTACAGGGAGAAGTTTAATGTGATCGAAGTCGAGTATTACAGTTCAGCTAATGATCAATTTTAATGTCGATTATCGGCAATTATCACAAAACTTTTAATAAATTTGAGAGATCAAAGATTTGTAAATCATATAATAAGGCTCATATTATTTGTTGTACGCAGAACAGAGCATTGTTATACCATTGAACGAAAATCAGACATGAACAAAGTTAGAAATAGCATTTGGCACAACATCGAAACGTTGATAGTTTTCTCAGTCTGACATAGTCGACTTTCTCGAGTAAGCGTATCAGAACATTTACAGCAAACCTAATAGGTACGTAGTTGGCAAAAAACGACAGAGAATTCATGAAACTACTAATGATACAATCACTTTCCAATCGTAGAAGCACTGTTCCTGCCACCGGATCACAAACAAAAAGATAGAATGCGTAAAAGGAAATTTGTTAAACAGCCTGATAGAGAGAAATAGAAGATAAGGTTGTGTACGTCTAACTGTAGTTGGTGAGTGCAAATAGATAGAGATAGGTATAGCGGATAGAGAGAAGAGAGTGGATCTGTGGGGACCAGCCCCGAGACGATTTACTTGGTTGAGATCATAATCGCGGCCCTTGGAAGCTCCGTTGCTAAACTCGTCCGAAATGGCCGCCGCGTCCGAGGACGAGCCCGCTTCGGCCGTTGTACTTACTTTCGTGCTGCTTGAGCTGACGCTGCTGCTCGACGAGGACGACGACGAGGACGAATTGGATGAGGCTGTCGAGGACGAGCTGTTGCTGTTGGTGTTATTGGCCGAGCACTTTTTGATCGGTTCGTCCGAGTCCGAGTCCGAGCTGTTGTTGTCATCGGTGGCGATGGAAAGGGAGGATATGTCGGTGTTGTTGGAGGTTCGCCGCTTGGACGAGGACGTTGGATGAGATGACGAAGAAGTGTGGCCACCTCCCCGTTTGATAGATCGACGGTGAGGTCCTGGAGCGAAGGCTGAACCCGGGGATTTGGTGCGATTTGCTGACGACGGGGTGGTGGATCTAGGAGAGTTTGTGTTTGGACCAGCAATTGAAGAACCTGTCGTTGGGGTGGTGGTATTGTCTCCCTTGGAGTTGCCACGAATTCTTTTAGAAGCCTTTGGGGTTTGGGGGGTACTAGCTGTCGATGACGAAGCTGTTGTTGGGTTGGGATTTGAGGGCGTTCCTGGGGCATTGCTTGGTTTATCTCCCTGCGGAGGGTTGGTAATTTTATTGCCACTGCTTTTGTCGGACTTTCCTTTCTTGGTTTTGCTGTTAGTAAGATTTTCAGCAACTCGTTCCTTGCGAACCCATTCATCGTATCTAGAAATAAATTGGATTAAGTAATTTTGCGTAGAAGAATAATAGAAGAGAAAATACTCTACCTAGTGTTCCACCCGGTGTAGTGAACCAGATAAATCGGACTTCCTTCCTGATTAGCAATTTCGATCACTTTCGCTTCGTAGGTAACCTTCTGCTCGTCATAATAAACCTTTAGTTTATCACCCACTTCAATTGGGAAATCTTGACTACCAGAAGCCACTTTAGCTTCAACTGAAATCGACGGATTGTTGCCACCACCTTTAACGCTCTCCGTACTCGACGAAGTTGAAGACGCTCCGCTGGACGAAGCTTTGCCACTATCCTTATCATCTTTCTTGGAATCGGTCGAATCAGTTTCCTTGCGCTTACGACTTCCTCGTTTGTCACTTTCCGGAATTTTAGGCGTTGAGACAACTGGCTTTGGAGAGTTTTTCTCTTTCTTAACCGATTCCTCCTTTTTCGATTCCTTAGCTTTCTCCTTCTCCTTCTCTTTTTCCTTCTCGCGCTCCTTTTCCCTTTCTTTTTCTTTTTCTTTTTCCTTCTCCCTTTCTTTCTCTTCGAACTTGTCAACTAAAGCCTTGACTTTTCCACCGGAATTACTGGCACCAGACAGTTTTCGTTTGTTGTTGGTTGGTTTTACTTCGGCCGTGCTAGATTCACTGGTATTTCCCGATTCGTCTACGGCCGAGCTAGAGGCAGCCTCGGAGGCCGCAGTTGCGGCTGTCGACGCAGTTACAACTGTTGATACGGGTGTCGATTTTGAGGCGGAAGGCTTTTCCTTTTCCGTTGTTTTCGGGGATTGGACCGACCCAGCCCGAACCAAACTGCGACCCTTGGATCGATTGGCTCTAGGGTGAGGAACCATAGTACATCCCAGCTTTCGGTTGAATTCTTCGAAAGAGAACAAAAACTTTTTGTAAGCTTGTTTAACCAGATTGGTTATGCTTGCTGTGGCCGGTGAAAATCCTAATCTCAACGCGATTTGCTTCCATTGGTTTTGGCTTGTGACACGATTGTAGCCATTCAACTTCTGTACTGCTCGGAACAATCTGTACAAATTAACATCACGATTAATGATTGACGGAACCTTATTTAGTGGAGTTCCGCGATCATCCATGAACTTATAAAGCTGTGCTACGAAATGATCTTTTTCTTCTGTTGGCTCATCATCTGAGCTATCTGTTTCAAGTTCCTGTTCCGAATCCGAGCAACTGCCAGTAGTTCCGAAGAGCGCTTCTCGATCCCAATGCGGTGGCATTGTATCATTGTCCAAATAGTCGAGAGCTGCAGAAACGGCAGCCGCCTCCGATTTGTTCGTACAGTCCCTTGTGAAATCTGAGGCTTCCTTCTTGGGAACCGTATAATAACGTCCATCCTTAAACGAACGCACCAAATATTCATCCTTGACTCTAATGCGTACCTGGTCCTGAGCCGTTGGAGCAACCACTAAGCCAGGGAACCAATTTTCCTTAGGATTTTTCTTCTTGTTATCAGTTGACTCCACAACAACCACCTTGCCGATGTGCTCCTCTTTATCGTCCACATTAGAACGGGAAGTGGAAGCTGGTTCCTCATCATCATCTGAACTGTCATCCGGAAGCAGATGTCTAGATCTTCCAGAAAAAAATTATTTTTAACAAGTTAGAAAATTAAACTCAAAGTCTCACCTTCTGCCTCGCCGCCCACCGATAACCGGATTACTGAAGTGCTCAGGATGGGTGAGCGGCAACTGATCCAGCGTTTCGCTCTCGTTAAAGTGCCGGCCGCTCTTCAGGCACAGAGCGCTGCGCCGCAACGTCGTAATGTCCCCATCGTCGAACACCACCGTGTACTGGGAACAGTCCTGGATCTTGGTTAGAGTCGCTTCCACATACTCCTTCTTCTCCGGGTGTTTTACCTCGACGGTGGCCCCGACCCGGAGTGCCCCCTTGATCTGGTCATCGGACACGATGGCCGAGCCGAAGCCGGGCTGTTTGTACGCGACCCGGCACTTGATGTTGCGCACCACCTTGCGGACTTTGGCCTCGCAAAATGCCCCCTTATATTTGGCGCTAACCTCCGTGCCAACAGTTAAATACGGGGGGTCGTCAACTTGCTGTGCCGTGGGGGAAGAATATGAAATGTGAGATTAAAACGTACATTTATTTTAATAATATATTTTTTTGAACGTTCATTCATCGTTCTGAGCTTAGACCGAGATTTTTTTTCTCTTGAATTCTAAGAATATGAGTTCTGAATTTGATCCTATACTAAATTTTAACATCACAATTTTCATCTTGAGATTTGATTTGAGAATTCCATCTATAGTTTTTATATTAAAATCTTTATTTTAACCAATCGTCAAGTGAATACAATTTGACAAGCTATTATTTTCTTAGGGCGGCCTTTCTTTTTCAGAAATTCTAAAATTTGAACAATATTTCAACAATTTTTTCTGGTATGAATTATGAGTTTTAATTTTTTTTTCCTTTGGGTTTTGATGGCTAGGGCAAATTTGCCTACTCGCCGAGTTTTAAAATTAGGAACCAGAGTTCAAAATAAGTTAGTAAGAAAAAATCATCATTAACTAATACCTCGTTTGAAATCTTACTTTCCCAATTTGATATAAGATAATCAAACTTTAAATCTTCAATCCGCGGGAAACTCCCCTATCGAACCATATTCCAGCCAGTCAGCCATCATCTCTTCGGCGCTACGCCACTTTTACTGCGGCGCAAGGAACCCACACGGGAACTGTACTAGAAAAATAAGAAAACCCCTTCCCAAATTACCTGCATTTTCTGGAGGAAATAGCGCTCGAAACTGAGATTATCACTGACAATCGCCACGATTACGGGTTTGTGCGGAGATTGCCGTCCACTTTGACGCCACAATTGGCCTCGAATTTACCACATATCCGGGGGAAAATTGGGCACCAACTTGGGGCTAATCTTTTTTTCACTTGCTGCTTGCTTGCGTACCACCAGAAAATAAAAATTTTCAGCGTGACATTTTCACGGGCGCTGGCTGTGTGCGTGTGTGGTCTTGTGCGTTTAGCACCAAGTTAAATCTGCGGTCATCTCTGCAATCCGCTGTAAATCAAGGGAGCGGCGGTTCAATGCGGCTGTTCAAATTTCACTTTTTTTTCGAGTGTGCAATAAAAACATTGAGGCGTTTTCACGAACACAACAAACAAGTCGTACCCAGTGAGTGAGCAGATTTTGGTTTGAATTCTGGGAGAAGCATCCAGTGATGCCAGAAGATACAATAAGTAGGCGAATAAACATTAGAAAAGTTCAAATTTGATAAAAAATTAATAATAATAAGCATTACAATAAGCACTTGTTGCTTAAAATGAAAAAAAAAGTTCTGTCTAAGTGATAAATAATAAGCTATTAATAAAAATGAGGTACCTTCGAAAGAGAAATGTTTCATCAGACCATTTTCTGACTTTCGGGTAGGGAAATGAGAACTTTACGGCGTTATCATCATCTCAGAGTGACCAATAGTGATGAGATTTATCAAAAAGAAAACTGATTTGATCGGTTTATTGAACAATGTCTTGAACGAAACGTTTTCTTTTTTGTAATCAAATTTTTTTCTAAACAAAATGTTCATAGAACGACAGTCTATTGAACTTATAAAACTTTGCTATTATTATTCTGTATTAGCAGTCATTAAAATTATTAAGAAACACAGTTTTAAAGGGTAAATTTTGAACATGTAGTCCAAAACAAGCACAGTTAACGCATCCCTCCCTGGAACGTTGGGTGGTTTTCCTTGGGCTCGAGGGAGTCTATGAAAGTCGTGTTGGTGACAAGATGGACCTCACACGATCCAACAATATGCTCGATGTCATGGTCATGGTGCAACTACACAAATTTCTACCAGCAATATCAAAACAATTGAGTACCGCGTTTAAGGAATAATGATTTGACATGAGACGGGAAAATATACGAATAAAATCGTGGACTCAGGTCCAATCTATTAAACCAGGGATAATCGATTGGAGCCACCGACCCAAATCATCCTCGTCCCATTTGCGCTACCAGTTGAAAAGAGAGTTTCTTCGAACCAAGAAATAAAATTCGTTAAAGACGATTTCATGGATACGCCTGTCGCCTTCTATCGCCCCCACTCTCTGCCCTCTCATTACACATTATCGAATATGAGGGGAACCGAAACGAAAGGTGATAGCAAAGCAACGTCTTGATAAAGCCCTTAGATGTTGCTTTGCTATGTTTTTGCGTATGTTTCCAGATCTTCCCGATAAAATACGGTGAGTGCTTTCCCGGTCTTATTGAACGGATTGCCTCAACAGAACTGAGACTGTCTGGCCGTGAAGCAAAGCTATCCAACGCCCTGTAAATGGCTGCTAACTCTGCCATGTACACGAGCATGGTGAACGAAGGTTTTGTATGAGGCACTAGCAATTTCGTTAAAAACCCTAAATTCCGTTAAATCCTCTATTATAGATCCGTCGGTAAAGAACATTTTGTCAACATCGACGTGTCTATGTTAAGCACTGAAAATTCCTGGAATTAAAAGTGGACGATGGAAGTCCCGGAATTCCACGAATTTCTTGCTGCATAGACAAATCAAACTGGACAGAAGAGTACTGTTGTCGTAGTGTGGGCTACAAACACGAGTTGGAGAGTACGAAGATCCTCCGAAGGATTTACCTGCATGGACATAAAGACATGATCATTTTAACGCTTTTATGAATAAGTTTTTTTTTTTCAATCAAGTATAGGTTTATTATACTCACGTGATCGTACAAATGAATTTCAAATAAAGTTGAAGTCAGCAGTGTTGC
This sequence comes from Uranotaenia lowii, assembly GCF_029784155.1. Taxonomy (NCBI): domain Eukaryota; kingdom Metazoa; phylum Arthropoda; class Insecta; order Diptera; family Culicidae; genus Uranotaenia; species Uranotaenia lowii. The sequence continues at coordinate 29,118,878 of NC_073693.1, forward strand.
TCAATTCAAAAATAAATGGATCTATCTTGTAATATCCGTGATCCTACGTGTTACCTGTCTTGCTTATACTGACTTTTGCTCTAGAGAGATCCCAATATTTATACTCTCGTTTACCTTGCTCCTGCCGCTCATGGCTTGCTACGATGTGGGATTATCTTTCTTCAGGATACCAAATTCTCCCTTTGTACAAAAAGCTATGAAAACAAACCTTGAGATGCTTGTCGATAACTCACTTAAGTATTTCTTTTCTATCACT